>NW_028134554.1:0-78552 GCF_964662115.1 Mustela nivalis | reverse complement strand
GGTGGAATTTTGTTTCGATATGGATGTATTGATAATCTGTCCCGGGAGCAACTGTCCCAGCACGCTAAATTCCTTAAGACTCTCAAAGCTCATAGGTCTAGATAATATTACATACTTCCCAAATTTCCCTGGCTTGGAGCTCTCACCTGTGTCTCCCCACTGTCCACTAAGTCCACGCCCTTATTCTCATGTGGCCCTCAGAGGTCTTCTCGCTGACACCTCTCCGTATGTCCTTTAGCTCCAGCAATCCCACAGGCTACTTGAGCAACGTACCTGCTATGGGCAGAATTGTTGAAGCCTCCACAGTTCATACGTTGAAGCTCTAAGCCCTAAAGCCTCAGAATGTGACTGTATTTGGAAACAGAGTACTTAAAGAGGTGATTAATTTAAAACGAGGTCCTTAGGGTCAGCCCCAATCCAATCTGACTGATGTCCTTACAAGAGGAAAATAGGACACATAAGGAGACACCAGGGATGCACACAGAGAGGAAAGACTGGGAGAGGACACAATGAGAAAGTGGCCATCTGCAAGTCAAGGGGGAGTTATCAGAATAAAATCCACCCTGCCAGCACTTTGATCTTGAATTTCCAGCTCAAAGAACTGGGAGAAACTACATTTCTGTTGTTTAAGCCATACCCCGTCTGTGGCATTTTGTTACAGTGAACTAATACAGTCTTTAACCATAACCATGATTGTTGAGACTTATATTAACCTTGTATTTCTGATGCTTGCCATCTTGGAGCCCTACTGACCATGGAAGGACTGTTTCCTACACCCACCCCACCCACCCCCACCCCTGCGCCAGGGCTAGCTCATTCCTAAATATAGTAAAGGATTCACCTGTAAGCATGCCTTATGCAAACTTACAAGCGTACATATGCAAATCAACCAATTCAGAGCCCATATCCCACCACCTTTTCTCCTGGGCTTTCACACTCAGGGTTACTATCTCCTACCCCAGTCACCCCAGGGCTACGTGCCAGCCGATTAGAGACAGCCCCTGTAGCCCAGAACTAGCTGAAATTATTCAAATTAGGCAGTCTTAAATCTGCTGGCCCTGCCTCACAATTCTTTTCCATGGAAACCACAATAAAGACTCTTTCCCTCCTTCCTGCACCCACCTCCTCTGCCTCATAACTGACCCTAGTGTTTCCCCTGTGGCCCTGCAAGAAGTGCCACACCCCCTCCTCTCAGGAACTATGAGTAACAAACCATCTTTCCAGTGGCAATTGTCTCCTGATCTGTTGGCCTCATCATATTTGAGTAATAGTAAGGATCTATATTTTTAAACAAGGCTTTGGTGAAGATCAGGACCCTTGGCCAAGATGCTCCTTAGCTTTGGGAGAGCTGGTAGAACTCCCAAAGCTGAAAAACTTTGCGGGGAAGAAACTTTGAGGGGGGAAAACATTTGGGGGGGTGGAAAAAAAGAAGGAAAGAAAGAAAAGCTGTATTTCTTATAGTCCTTCCTTCTATATAGAAATGAGGAGAAAGACCCCACACTCTATGCCACACCATCACCCAGCCCCAAGGCAGTAGGGTTATTGTCCTGTGAGCTACACAACCTCTCAAGATTCGGCTCCTTCTTCTTTTGCAATAGCTCCTTCCCTCCCCAGAGTGCAAACGAATGAATTCCTGGGCCCAGCTTTGGTAGCAAATGTCATGTCACCCGCTTCACCTTCAGGCACTAAATTTCCTCTTGGAACGACCCTCCCCTAATGCAAAGCAACAATATGCAAACTGATTCTTGTAGGTACTAATTTACTTAAGACGGTAAGTCCAAATTTGTTTGATGGTCAGCCAGGACCTACCCACCCCCAACTCCACAACAGCCTCTACTAAGAAGACAATTGATAGTTTGTGAAGTAAGGAAGGGAGGACACAATAGACAACACCACAAGACCCAGTGCCTGCCCTCCAGGCTCTAACTACTTGTTTGGGGAGATTCAGTATCTAAAGAATGAAGTAGTTTCTACGTCCTTCAGGAAATAGGCAAAGCCAATTGACAAAGTTCAAACAAAGGAGGGATGCCTTCTGACTGGAGTGTTGGGAAAGACAGACGTAGTGAGAGATAAGGAGCTTGAGATAGTCCTGGAGAAATCAGCTGGGCAGAGAAAGATACTCAAGGTAAGATAAGAATGATTGACTTGCCTAGACTAGAAAGATTGGAAAGTGTAGGAAACTGAAGGGGCTTAAGGCTGCAGGAGCCATCGATGTTTGACTGGGCAGCCTTGAGTGGCATGTTAAGAAGCTTCTGTAGGAGCTACAAAAGACATGGGTGAGTGGTCTTTGCCTTCAAGATTGTACTTCTTTTTTTTTTTTTTTAAGATTTTATTTATTTATTTGACAGATTACAAGTAGGCAGAGAGGCAGGCAGAGAGGGGGGTGGGAAGCAGCTCCCTGCTAAGCAGAAAGCCTGATGTGGGGCTCGATCCCAGGACCCTGGGATCATGACCTGAGCCCATGGCAGAGGCTTTAACCCACTGAGCCACCCAGACGCCCCCAAGATTGTACTTCTTATAACAGAAATAAAAGTTAACAGTGGTGAAACAAGAGAATGTATCTTTATATGTTGACATATTTGAGCTCTTAACACACATGATATAGAGCAAGGGTCAGCAAATATTTTCTAAGGGCCCGAGAGTGGGTGTTTCAGGCTTTGCAGACCATTTGGTGTCTGTCAACAACTGCTCAGCTCTCTCATTGTATTGCAAAAGCGGCCATAGTGTATAAATGAATGGCATGGCTGTGTTCTAATGAAATTTTATTTACAAACCCTATCAGTGGGCTGGATATGGCCCATAAGCTTTAGTTTGCTGGCCACCACTAGCGCAGCACATGCTTTAAGTAGTTTGGGTTTCTCAGTCAGGAGCCTCTGTTCAAACCTCGGGAAAAATCTGGATGTTGAAGGATGATTGCACTAAAGATGGCATGTCCCAGGGTTCAGAAACAAATAGCATCTAGAAAATTTGGACCCCATCAGTATGTCCTTGGATCTTTCTGGAAACTAGGCCCTTCCAGTCAAATATAATGGATCAGCTTCTCCTCTAGAAATCTGAGTCTTGTACCCAGCAGGTTGAAACCGTGGAAAGTCTATAAAGTATCCATAAGCTATGGCCCTTGGTTACCACCTATTTTTATGACTTGGAAGGACTGGTCATTCATCTGTTCATTCTCAGTGCTCTATTGGTTTTCTTTTTTAAGCTCTCATTTATTGAATGTCTGCCTGGTGATGTGCTGGTACACTGATCCTCAAGGCGATGAAGGTTCTTCATGAAGGTTCTTCATCACTCACACAAACACGCACACACACACACACACACACAGGGACCATGTATAAGGGTTTGTAAGTCCAAAGAGATTTATTAGTGTTTCAAAGTTCTACCCCTCCCCCATTTAATCCTCACATTAATCCTGTGAAGTAGGTACTATTGTTACTATTCCCACTGAAGTAAAAATGAAGAAACTGAGACTCTAAGAGCCTTATGACTTGTCTCAATTTGTACAGTAAGTAAGTGAAGTCAACAGAAGCTGGAATTAAAACGCAGGCACATCTAACTCCAAAGCCCATGAGTATAGGCCTTGCCTGTTCCATGACCTATGCTCTACCTCAGGAGAGTTACTGCCCACCTGGGAAAGGCATTTGGTTATAGGGAAAAAGAACATTGCTTGCTATGGTTGTCCAGGTTCCTCTGAACAGAACCAGAAACTAGCTGACCATAGGGCATAGTCCTGGGGTAGATTCCAGGAACTGAAATGAGTCAGGGGACATACCCATATCTTCCATGAGAAGACAAAATCCAAAAGGCAAGTACCAATGCTAGAGCCAAGGGAGAAACTGTGGTCATTTCTAGAGAAGTCAAATCGATATCAGATCCAAGGGACAAGTTGAAGCAGACACAGGGGATGAGACGCAAGGAGTAGAGTCCCAGAGAAGCGAGTTAAGAAGAAGAAGAAGAAAGAGGAGGAAGCAACTTCAAATTATAGACCAAGAACAAGGCCAGGCTGTGGGAAGCACGAATTGGATTCTGGCTGCAAAGGAGGAAGTAGGAGGCTTAAAACTGTAGGCTGTGGCCAGAGAGAGGTAATTGAGAATGTCTTCATGGGAGAAGTGATAATGGGGGCTTGAGCTTCCCCTTAAAAGGGCTGGCAAAGTTGGATTAGACCAGGGAGTTATTTCAGGAGACTTTAACAAATCTAGCTCTATGCCTGATCAGGGAGCAGCGAGCTGGTACTGGGGTTATAAAGACTTGAACAGGAGGCACTGCTGTGAGGGGCTACCTATTCCATGAATACTCTTGGTCTTTACCTCCCCAGTGGTCTGGGAATGAAGCATCTGATGTCCATGTCAAGGGATTGCCCTGCATCGAACCAGAGGATCCAAAGCTTAAAATATAGAGCTGGACTTCTGTCAGCTTGTGCAGGGAACCTACCATGGAAGTTTATCACTCTTGGGATACCAGAGTGGCTCAATCTGTTAAGTGTAGGCCTTTGGCTCAGGTCCTGATCCAGGGTCCTGGGTTCGAGTCCCACATCCAGCTCCTTGTTCAGCAGGGAGCCTGCTTCTCTGTCTGCCTGCCATTCCCCTGGCTTATGCTCTCTCTCTCACCAAAAAGAAAAAAATAAATAAAAAGAGGTTTTATCACTCTTTGTTTTGGATGTATTAAGATGTGCATATTACAAAATAAAAATTTTTTAAATGTGCATATCACCCAGAATATAGGACTCACTAAGACTCTCTCTGAAGCACTTTGGTCATCAATAATTGGTCAATTCAGAAATCTCTGACTCCCGAGAAAGTATGAATGACCCCAAGTGCCTCCCTTCCTTCACGCAGAAGACTGTGTCACACCTTATTATAAATGAAATAATGAATAGAGTCTGCTGTTGTTTTGCTGGGCTCTGACTTCGGAAATAAGCTCTACACTCCACCCTCCCACCCCAGTAAAGGTTCAAAGTCTTCCTGGCTAAAGCTCATTCTGAATTCTGAAATAACATCTGGGCCACTAAAGCATGATCACATGACTGTGTAATATTAATTTTCCAAAGAACAGACAGAGTACAGAACATGAGCTGACTTGTCAGGACAAAACGTCTCCTTTCACACGGAGCTCCTGGAACAAAGATGGTGAGGGGAGCCCGCACTCCTCCCCATGCAGATGGGAATCTCCGAAACATTCTGTGGGGCATAGTGATCCTGACTCTCACAAGAGCCACGAGGTTGCAGGGCATCGAGAAGGATTGTGTTGGGGTTCAGCAAAATACAGCAAGGCAAATGGACTTTGGGCCCCTATTCCTTTCAGAAATTTTTAAAAACAGTATCCAGGAAGAAGAAAGGCCCAAGAATGGTTAAAGAGAATCTGCAAAACAAATGAAGGCCATGGCGACGCCCACAACAAGCAGGAACTCTGAGTGGATTTTAAATTCTCATTAATATGTTAGTGTGGGATCACACTGCTTCCCTGTCTGTGGTCCTGAGAAGCCCTAGGCCCGGGCTCGGAGAGCAAGTGGATGGCTTAGGAGCTGTGTGCGAACCTTGCGTCCACACTGAGGGGGAAAGACAGGTTTGTCAGCAGCCCCAGCCCTTAGCTCCTAATGCAAAACCATAGGCGTGACATAGGGGCCAATGCAGAACACACTCCCTCATTGTCAGGGGGAACACAGCAACACAAAGCTTGCTTTATTTCATTTTGTGTGAGACCAAAAGGCAAAGGATTATAGCACATGGCACTTTTTTTTTTTTTTTTTTTCTGAACAGGAGGAACAGATGGGATACAGGGAATCTACACAATTATTTTGTTACCCATGGGTTATTACTGATGTTTGCTTCTTCTCAGAACAGAACCATCTGGAACTTTAATGTCATCAGACAGGTGTGTGCGTGAGTGTGTGTGTGCTGAGTCTCTGACTGACGATGGGATGTTCTGTCATCAGGGTCCTTGATTTAGAGCCAATCCAGCCTGTCCCAGGCAGAGTTAGGAAGCAAAATCATAGAGCACCAGAACGCAAGTTTGGGGAGGGCTCTTAGAAATCACAGTTGCCAGGCTCTGGCAATAGAGATGGGAAATTGAACCAAAAAAAGAGGAACTTCTTAGGATGAACCCACAGCTTGATGACCACCATGACAGGTTAAGAACCCAGAACTCCAGCAAGATACAGTGGAAAGAACATCAGCCTACGACCCAGCAGATCTGGGTTCTTCTACCAGGTCTGTCACCCACTGGCTAGCTGTGTGGATCTTAGGTCACTTAGCCTCTCTGTGTCAGTTTCCTTATTTATAAAAATGACTATATCAATTTAATAACTATCTGTCTTCTCTCGGCGGTTTGTCGGAGCAAATGGGTCTGAAGGTGCTTTACAAAGTGCTCCACGAAAATAAATGATTGTGTGTCTGTCTATGTATGTGTGTGTCTATACTAAAATGTGGTCTGTATAGTATCATGGGAGAAGAGTCCAAATTTGTTCGAATTCTTCAGGTTGTTCCACTGTAAATTTTAAATCTCAATTCAAACTTGCTTAGAAAGGAGGGAGCAGGGAAAGATGAAGGTTAGGGTAGAGAGATTGAGATTGATTTATTGATCCCACAACTAAAACGTCTAAAGGTTTTGGCTTCAGGTTCTGCTGGACCTAGGGACTTAAGTGATGTCATGTGGCCTCATCCTCTCTCCTCATCTCAGTTGTCCTCTTGAATGCTTCCATTGCTAGGCTTTCCACAGTGGCTCCTAGTGGATTCCTGCTCATACCCCCTTTCCAACTGTCTGTTGCAATGGAAAGAGGAGCTCCTTGCTTTCTTTCAGCTACTGGACATATGGGCCTGACTTGGATCATATGCCCACAGATTTTTTTTTTCATTAACATATAATGTATTATTTGCCTCAGGGGTACAGGTCTGTGAATCGTCAGTCTTACACATTTCACAGCACTCTCCATAGCACACACCCTCCCCAATGTCCATAACTCCACCCCTCTCTCCTAAACCCCCTCCCCCCAGCAACCCTCAGTTTGCTTGGTGAGATTAAGAGTCTCTTATGGTTTGTCTACCTCCCGATTTTTAAAACGTGGGCTGAACAGGTGTCACATATGAGAGTAACTTTGTACATGGTCTTCAGTAGATCATTTCTTTTCTTTTTTCTCTCTTTTTTAAAGTTTTGCTTAGGCGGGTGTGTGAAAGATGGCTGAGAGTTCAAAATTATATGGTGAGGATTATACTGAAGGGATTGGAGAAGCTTGAGAGGCAACCATGGATAAGCAGAAGGACTGTGATTACTGTTTCAGATATTTGAAGGGCTGACATATGGAACACGCTGTTGATGTCCTGAGTAGCTACAGAAGGCTTCACTAGCAGCCCATGGGGCATTCAGAGATGGGGAGATTTAGAACAAATGGAGAAGCACTTCTAACACTTGGGTTGCCAACACTGAAGTCGCTTGCTCTGGGATGTGCTAAGTCTCCAGTAACGTCAGGTATGGGGGCAGGAGTGGGGACAACCACTTCTCACAAATATATAGAGGGGATTCAGGTATTTTTTAAATATTTTCCCTAAAAGGTGGTATAGCAAATGCTCCCCTCACTCATGGCCCTCAGACTTTGCCAGGTCATCACGGTCTGGATGACTTCCACCTTCCAGCATCTGCCCCTCAGAGCCTGAGGGACTTTTCTGGAACTGTATAAGGTCACCCTGTCATCCTATGTATGGCAGGTCTGAAGCACTGCAAATTATTATACCCTTAGGAGTAGCCCTCCACCAGTGACTCTTAGGAGCTGGCATATAAATAACTCCGCCATCTTGTAGGGTAATTCCCAGGACATGTTTTGCACTCTTCCCAGAGTTTCCCTGGGAGGTTAGGCTCCAGTTGTCCACAGAAATGACTTGCTTAAAGACACACCATGTATTGGCTGTCTCCCCTCTTCAATTTCACTTTCCTCTCCCCTACAGTTGTCCCTGGGTCACTTCCCAAATAAACAACTCTCACTGGAATCTCATTTCAGGGTGTGCTTCTGAGGAAGTCCATATTAGGAATGGTAGCTCTTAATAGTATAGTCAGTGAGCATCCAACCCCAGGGGTTACTCTGGGCTGTGGGTGCCACAGGGGACATCAAGGTAGCTGAGGTGTGGCTCCTATAAGTATGGGAACCATCGGTGAAGAAGAGGAAGATGGACTGCTCCGTGACGCATTCTGTATCAGAGGGTCTGAAATGTTGGGAGATGCAGCCCAGGAGCAGTGAGGCAATCAGCCTGGGAGTCCTTCCACACTGACTTGGTTTCCACAAGCAAAGAATATTTTTGGAACGAGAACTCCTGGAGGCCAGTCCTCCTTGCCTTTTTTGGCCAGGGCCTGCCTGGGAGACACACCATGCATATCCATGTTCTTACGAAAAAGTACTTAACAGTGATTCTGTCTTTCCCTCACATGCTCTCCCAGGCTGAGGCCAGGCAGCTGGAGAAGCCGGCAGCAGACAGGGTGGGCATATTTCCAGGCTCCTGGGCTGCTGGGTCGTGACGCCAGCACCAGTAAACCGAGCTTGTTTCTTCTCCTTTTTTTTTTTTTAAGTTTATTTATTCATTTATGCGTCTTAGTAATCACTATTCTGAACCTGGGGCTCAAATTCATGACCCTGAGATCAAGAGTCACATGCTCTTCTGACTGAGCTAGCCAGGGCCCCACTGAGGTTGCTTCTTGATTTTAGAAATGAACCTTTCCTTGTGTACAATTTTCCTTCTGTATAATTCTTCTTTGTGGACAGAAGCAATGCTGTTTATTGAACACCATGTTTTATTGGTTAAGGAGTACAAAGTTTATGGGGAGTCAAAGAAATGTAAATATACACTTAGAAAACTTGAAAAACCCAAATGTCCCTTGGGGAGGAAAAGGATACAGAAGTTTTTACAATCACAGTATGAGATATACTTACATAGCTATTAAAGAGAAAATGTACACGTATGGGTAAGGATGTGGGGGAAAAAAATCAATGTCAATGAAAAAAGTAAACTATAGCCATGAAAAGACACCTAAAAGCCGAAAATGTATATTGCTAAGTGAAAGAAGGCAGTCTGGAAAGAATTTGTGCTGTGTGATTCCAACTCTTCCGCATTCTGGAAAAGGTAAAAGAACAAATACAGTGGGATCAATGGCTGCCAGCGGCTGAGATGGGTGGGGGCGGGAGGGGCATGGGGATGAACAGGTGGAGCCCAGCAGGTACTCAGGAA
The DNA here is from genome assembly GCF_964662115.1 of Mustela nivalis. NCBI lineage: Eukaryota > Metazoa > Chordata > Mammalia > Carnivora > Mustelidae > Mustela > Mustela nivalis. The sequence goes on along the minus strand of NW_028134554.1, from coordinate 69,346 downwards.
GGGGAACCATTCTGTATGATACTGTCACGGTGGATCGGTGACATGATGTATCTGGCAAACCCAGAAAACCCAACAGAACCCTAATAGACACTCCGGACTTCAATTAATAATGTATCAATATTAGCTCATCAGTTCTAACACATGAACCACACAAGACGATAGCAGGGGGATACTGATAGGGAAGCGGAATCAAGGCAAACTCTCTGTACTCTGCTCAGTTTCCTTTAAACCTGAACCTGCTCTATGAAATAAGTCTATTAACTAAAAAATTATAGAATAGGAATGGTATGATTCTATTTGAATAAAAAAAAATTGCATGGGTACATGTGACTATTTATATGTTTGAAAACACAGCCATAGGTCTAGAAAAACCAGTGCACAATAAACTGTTAACAGTACTTCTGGCCGACAATGAGTGGCAAAGAAAAGGAAAGACTGTCTCCTTTTAATGAAATATACAGATATGAAAAAGTATACAAAATAATGTGATGAACACCTGTGTACCTCTCCTACCCTCACCAACCAACTTCTGAATCAAAACATGGGTGGGGATTCATACTTACTATTCTATGTACTTTTATATCATACAATATGAACACAAGCTTCTGTACATACACATATGTATTTATATTGTGATTTGAAAAGAAAGAAAGAAAAGAAGGGAGAAAGGAAGAAAGAAAAGAAAAGAAAAAACAGTGATCAAACAAGGTGCTGCATGAGAACAAAGGTGGAAGCAATGAATTATGGCTAGAGTTGGAGACAGTCAGAGGTTGGTGGACAGATGTTTTTAAAGCTGGGGCCGAATTGAGGAAAGGCGAAAGGAGCATTAGCAAATGCAAAAACAAAGAGCTGGGACAAAGGGCCCAGCTTCTTTAAGTAACAGGAAGTGATTCTGAAAGATGGGGGCAGGGAAGAGGGAAACTGTCCCAAGAATTAGAATGGAACCCAGAATGTTTGGTTGTGGTTTTATTTTGAAAGACACTCAATATTGTGGCAAGGAGCTTGGTCCTTATGTAATCAGCAAAAAGTATCTGGAAGAAGCATCTAAAATGGTTTAATACTTGTTCAGATTTGTCTTGTAGGGAGCAACAGTAGGTAGAAAGGACTGGAATAGGGATCACCAGGCATGCCTTCAGTAGGGAGATTCCTACACCCACCAGTTACAAAGACATGAAGAAAGCATGTATTTTATTTACGGTCTTTACATATTTTGTTCACTTGTATCAGATGAGTAAACCTTAAACACCTTCTCCTGATATGTTAAAACAATGTGTGTACAAGTATGCCTAGAAATCTGAGTGGCCCACATTGCCCCTCCCTACCTGAGTCTTCCTGAAAGTTAAACTCCATTAACCCTCATTATTTTTGGAAGTCAAGGTACAGAGAAGACCACAGCCTTCCCATCCTCCTCACAAAGGGGCATGAACTATCTCCAGGAGGTCCCAGTTAAAAGCATCTATGTTACCTGAGCATGTCACTAAATTCCCATAGTCCCCAGATGACAACATCCCCTTTGTCTAGAGCTTCTTGGAAGTTCTTCATGTTTTCTCCTTAATGGCATGCTATTGATTTTGTGAGTTCAGAGGTGAGTGACCTCTTGGCCTTTATGAAACCAACAGTCTTTTTCTATGAGATAGCCTGTTTTTGCCTGTAATGACCAATTCAATGAAACTGAATATGGATATATCCAAATCAGAGATGCATCTTGATTTGGGGAGTGGGAGAGTATTACAGGCTGGGTCTCCAGGAAAGCACACACTGAGATGGAGTTAGTGTGTAAGAGGCTAACAGGAGGCTCACAGGGGAGGGCTCCCGGGATCCCCACCTGGGGATGGGAAGGGAAGGAAATGAAGCACAATCAGGCAGATGGGGAGGGACAGCCATCATGTGGGGCCAGTGAGGGCCTCAGCCAACCTCACAGGGAGTTCTCAAGATGGGAGGATCCTTCAGAGCTCTGGACTGGGGCAAAAGGGCAGGGCCTTTATGCCAGACATCAGTGAGCCATTGGGTTTGCACGGATCTGGGAGAGAGATTCCATGATGGGGTGGGGGTGGGGACAGCTCTCTTGAGCTGAGGAAATTCCTAGAAGGGGTTGTGCTGAAAGCATAAGAACTTCATTCCTGCAGTATGATCTGAGGTATGCATCACAATGTCTACCCCAAGGTGATGCATCCAGGTACTTTGCTGATCTCCAAGGAAATCCATGAGGTCCTAGGCTTCCAGGACCTCCTCTCTTCAAATTGCCTTGCAGAACAAGCCCTCAAAAGTTCTTATTAATTTCCTTAACAACTACTTACTGAGGGTCCACCGTGTGGCAGATATTATTTTCATGGCAAGCATCACAGCAATGAGTAAGCCAAAAGTAATGCTTACATTCTAGAGATGATGGGCTGCAGACCATAAACAAGAGAATGGATTAGAAGACACAGTCTGTAAGATGGTGAGGATTCCTGTGGAACAGGAAGCAGGATGGGAAATGCTAGCGGGGTGGCGGTGGGGCAAGGATTTCCAGGCCGATGGACTAGGAAGTATGGAAGTTTGAGGGTGGGGGTGAAGGAAGAGGAAGTATTTTGCCATGGCTGGAGTAAAGTAAAAGAAGCAGAGAGTGGTAAGCAGAGCCACTGGGGAAGACTCTGGGGTCACAATGAGCCCCATGGGTCACTGTAAGGTTTTGGATTCTTCTCAGACATGGGGAGTTGGCGGAGGGTCCTGGGCACAGGTGACATGGTGTGATTGACATTTTAACAAGATCACTGTTGAGAAGGGACTGTAGGGAATAAGAGTAGAAGAAAGGAAGCCATTGAAGGAGGCTTATCACAATGGTCCTGCTGAGAGATGAGCATGGACTGGCCCAGGGTGGTAGCAGGGGTGATGGTGGTGATGGTGGGAAGGTCTGGGACCCCTCGTGCATTTCCTCAATGAAGACAGTGGCATCTGCTGATGGACTCCGTGTGAGTACTGAGAAACAGGACTCAAAGGTGCCTACGATGCCTTGGCGTCAGGCAACTCCGAAGACGGGTGTTTTCATTAACAGAATGAGAACCACTGGAGTCAGACTGAAGGGTAGGAAGCAGTCAGGAGCTTAGTTACAGACTTGCTTAGTTTTAGAAGATATGAAAACATGCTGTTTCCATTGGCTGGCTACTTTTCGTTAGCCACCCAGCCTCTCAGTAGAGGGATTACTTTCTGAGGTATCTGCCAAACCAGCCCATCCCGGGAATATGCCCTCTTCACACCCTCGGTTTTTCCTCCAGAGCACATGGCAGCCTGCGATGATAGATACAGTATTCTCTGATTAATTTCCATCTCTGTCACTAATTTGCAAGTCCCACGAGGAGAGGCGAGACTGCTTCATTCACTCTCTGATCCCGAGGTTTAAGATCAGTTCCTGTTGTGCTGTAACTATTATCTTGAATGAATACATTGGGGAAAAAATGCATGTGGAGAAGAAAGGTGTGTTTTAGCTTCCTTTTTTGGGAAAGTCTGGCTGAATCCTCAACTCAGAGCAAATCTACTTCTACTTCTAAGATCTCTGCCACCAACCAGTCCCCCAACGCTTCCCCTGAAGTTAAGTCTCTAATTTCAGCTCTGGTGGCAAAGAGTGTGGAATCTGGAGTTCATGATCTGTGTAGACTTGAGCAAGTTCATTAACCTTTCTAAGCCTTAGAGAGTAATAATTAGTACCCATTTCATAGGATTATGGCCAGTAGTACATAAAATATATTATGAAAAATGCTTAGTGCAAAGTTTAGCAAAGTTTAGCAAAGTTTAGCAAATAGTACATGTTTAATAAACACTAGGTGGTGTTGTTGTTATTGTTATTATTGTTGTTGTTGCTTTATCCATCCTACCTCAAGAAGTCCTTTTGGCTTACACTGGTACCTACAGAATAATGTCTAAACTCTACAACAGGCATCCATATCCACCATCTTCTAGTACATCTTAATTTCATTACCTGCGCTCTCCTGCCCAACCAAATGATTCACCTCTATCCTGGGGGCTTTCCTGCAGGCTACTCCCTCTGCTTGTAGTGCCTTTATCTCAATTTTCTCCCTGTCAGGCTAGGGCCCATCTTTAGGACCCAGCTCAAATTAGGAGCACTGTCATCTTGTCAGTTTGCAGGCTTCATGTTCTAGAAAACAGAGCCCAAGCAAGGATTCAAGTGCTGATGCTGCATGTAGGGGGCAGAGATCCAAGGCAGCAAGGATGGGGAGAGAAAAGTGGGATAAGGGAAGATGTGGAACAATAAGATGTGATGTTTTACCATGTAGCACACAGGCTGTCATGCAGGTGACCCTAAGCACACAGAACTACTCTCACACAGAAGCGGGATGCAAGTCCATGGGATGCAGGGAGACCGGGAGAAAGGGAAAGCTTTTCTCCAGCTTCCCCTTGGGGGCAGTTTGGCCCGCAGGCAGGACCTACCTTGCCCTCCTGGATGCATCATTCTCTCCCTTCTATCCTTCCCATACCCTGCAGCAAGCTGTTTCATCCAAATCCAGAAGCAGGGGGAGAAGAGTGTCTGCCTGATCAGCAGCAGGTGCCAGCCAAGTGGGAAAGCTTTCCCACTTCATCGGTCCTGGCAGCTGCAGCATGATTGAGGAGGTGGGCAGTGCCAGAGCAAATGACGAGGCACAGAAGATCTGTGTCCTTTATGGTGCCCAGGTGGCAAAGCCAGTGGATTCTGCAGGAAACCATTGCCCATCATTTGCAAGCTGTATGCGCCAAGCAATTCATCACTCTCTGTCAATTTCCTTTCTTTTCTCTTGTACCTTTTCATTTGGAAATAATTTGAAAACGACAGAATATTTCAAAAGCAGCACAAACCCTCCTGTCCTCCATTTTCACCAACTGTTAACATTTTGCTACATTTCCTTTATCTCTGTCTTCCCTCACTGTCCCCCTCGCTTTTCTCTCTCCCTCCACCCACACGCGGGCATGTGTACACCCATTCTCTTGCACACAATTATTACTATTTTCTGAACTATTTGAGAGTAAATTTATATCATGCCCCTTTATTCCTAAATCCTTCAAGGTGAATTTCCTATGAACAGAAACATTCTCCTATATAACCACAAAGCAATGAGCAAAATCAAGAAAATTAGCATTCATACAATGCTATTATCTATCTAACCTACAGCCCATATTAACATTTCACCAGTGTCCCAGTAATGTCCCTTATTGCAAAATTTCCAGTGTTTGTTCCAATCTGCTAAGAGGAGCAACACTAGTGCCATCTCCTAAGGTTGCTATGAGATTAACATGAAATAATACACATAGGGCACTGTCATGTTGTCCCTACTACACAATAATGACTCAGTAACAGCCTGCTAATTCTTTAATGATCATTAATTCTTCAGTGAGGTCCTTCCAGTCCCTTTCCCTTCAATTTAAAATCAGTCTCTTCCCTCTATTTCCTTAGCACAGTACTTGCGTGCCTTTTTGCATATATACCTTAGCTTTCTTCAAAAGCTTCTTAAGATCCCATGGCTAATTCCTCTTTGCTTCTGCCTATGGCTCCAGGCATAGCTTCTGGTACATAGTAGGGCAAAGTTGAGGGTTTTGGTGCGAAAGTGGAGGTTTATGAAAGAGATTTGAGGGAACGTATCTCACAGTACTGCGCTAGTAGACATCCTTTTGTCTTGAAAGAGCTCATGGTTCATGAAAGGAAAGACAAATAAATACACGGGTGAAGAGTTAAACGAAATGAGAACTGAATAGATATCAAGGCAGCCTCTGGGAAAGGGCCAAAAATGAATAGGATTATTCAGACATTTGGGTTGAAAGGAAGAAAAGATGCTAGAAAGGAAAAAGAGTCACTTCCAAAGACTGCTCAACATGGTGTCCTCAACAGGACAGACGTCATTGAGGCCTGATAAACCAAAGTTCTAAAGGCAAAGCTCTCAAATCCACCTTCCCAAGGCTCGTGGACCTAGGCAGACAGCTGAATTACATCCTGGCCACTCTTCCTGAGATGACGTTCAGGATAAAAGGGCCCGGGCAGAAGTGACGTGCTCTATTTCCGGGCCTGGCCCATCAAAATCTCCCGTGCGTGCTCTCCCCTCCCTGTCCCTCTCCGGTGGCTTTGGAGACCACATGTGGAAAACCGTGATGCACGGGAGTGAGCATGAATCCTCGCATGACTGTAGGAAGCAGAATCCCCATTCCTGTGCCACACCCCTGAAAGGTGAGGGTTGCTGGTTACAGTGGCCATTACGTGTCCTGTCTAGTGCACAGTTAAAACCGAAGGCTGCGTTCAGAAGACCTGTGTTTATATACTCGATTCACCACTTGGTCACAGATGAGCCCGGTCAAGTCACTTCATCTGGGCACTGCCGTGAGGAGTAAGTGGAAAAAGCCTTTGTAAACTGTGAATGTGCTATAAACGTAGGATATTATTAGTGTTTGTCCATTCTTCCTAAATTGGCCAAAATAACAGTCCAAGAATAGTATACAGGGATTAGTCATTCTTTCCAAACTAAGGAAAAGAGGAACACAGTCTGGGGTCTCAGGATACTGGTATTAACTCGAGTGTTGGAAAAGGAGTTTGGGTCAGTCTCTGGAAGGCTAATGATTCACTTCAGAAGTCCTGCAGTAACTTTTCTCCTTTGTTATCATGGGGTAAAATTTTTATGAATACTTCAGTATTTGGAGGTGGCCTCAACATTGGGATCTCTTAGTAGTTCAACTTTTGTTGAGGAGAGGCAACGAGGAGAAAAGAGAGGACAATTCTTTCTAGATGAATTTTTTACCAGCTATTTTTCTCAGAGTCAAATGGATTAAAAAAGTATCCATTTTGGTCTCAGGTTGTTTGGTATTTCTGTACTTCTCACAAAGGTCAACAACTCTTTCCTTTATCAAGGAGGTTGAGATGATCCAGAAATCATATTCCCACGTGTATATGTTAAAGTAAATGAAAGGACAGTACCAAAAGAGACTTCCAAGTTTGAGAGAATTATTAACCATATAAATTCCATCACATTCCTGAATACTGGAGCAGTCCTGGGAATGGGTAAGCAGACTTCTTGATGTGAGGTTTGGGAATGAGAAACTATCCCAGCTTCAGTGAAATACTTCCAAGGCACCGGTGGGAGCGTGTGAGGCAGCCCACTGACAGGATATGGCCCTTGACTGGTGATAGTTCCTGCAACAGCCAGATGAAAGGCAAGAGGCAGAGTCTGATCATTAAAACCATCTGGGCCCGTTATTCCTGGCCCTGAACCCACCCCATTCTAAAGAAATGATTTCTTAAGCTCATCATTGTTCCTTTTCCCCTTTTCTTATGCCTCCATTTCCTGTGTGTAGTGTCTGGTCCCTCTTCTCCCTAGCCTTCTTAAGCTTTTCTTGTTTCCTTTATATTTGGGGGTCGGGCATGGTTCCAGAAAACGAAAGTACTTTCTCCTCCTCTTTGGGATCCTTATTCCCTGTGGCTATATTTCCCTTCCTCCCTTGTTGGCTCTTCTATTTGTAAGAGTTGTTTTCACTTCCATCTGGATTTGGGGCAGCAGAATGGGAATCAGAAAATGTAGGCTCGCGATCACCAGCACATAGATAAAGTAATCTTATTCTGCTCAGACTCAGTATTTCATCTGTAAAAATAAAAGAAGTTTGGACTAGAGTGTCTCCTTATTTACTTCCTCCTTAGGTTCTGTGTGAGATCAGTTCCCCATCCACAGCTGAAAAAGGAGGTCTTCGTAATTGTCTTGCTCCACAGTTAAGTAGATGTTCCTTGTTTTTCTGAGTTAGACATCTCGGCAAACTTCCAGAAAAAGCAAGTTCAAATCCTGGAATATGAATAAATTAGGTGTCAGTGGTGATGAGGCTAGAGAAGTGGCACCAAGTTTAGGAAGGACCTTATGTTGTATGTGAGGATGAGAACTTTATCCATTGGGTGATGGAGAATCTTGACAGTATGACCAGATTTGTGTTTTAGGTAGTTCATTTTGTTGGTTATATGAAGTATGGTGAAAACAGAAGACAGTACCAGCAAAAAGCTACCACCAGTTTTCAGGCAAAAAATGGAGAAGATCTAAAGTAAGAAAGTGGAACTTAGTGGGAAAAATGGGAGGGGACAAATTTAATACATTTGGGGACCTGTTGGCTGATGGCTAGAGGAGTTCAAGAGGGATAGGAGACTAGGATAACTCTCAATGATTCAAATGGATGGATTTGTCATGATGATAGTATAGACACCTATGGCTCTTTACTGAGGAAAAAATTATACTTTTTCTTCTGAAAACTGTTAACAAGTTACTTTAAGGGAGATAATATTTTTTTCCATAATTTTGGCCCCATGGTCTTAACTGATTGGTCTAGGAGGACACCTCCCCTCTGACAATCATAGAACCCCAACCTACTGGCAGCAGGTAATAAATCCAGAGGAGGGCAACTGTTTCAAACCAAATCAATCAGAGTCCTTGTCCAGAATTTTTAACTTGGAACCAAAGCAAGTTTCAGTCTGGCCTTTTTAGCGACACAAGTTTGCTATGGACTGAATGCTTGTGACCCCTGAAATTTATATGTTGAATCCTAGTCCTCAGCATGACAGTATTTGGAAGTGGACCTTTGGAAAGTAATTAAGTCATGAGAATGGAGCTCTCAAAAATGGGATTAGGGCCTTTATATGAAGTGATTTGAGAGGAATGATCTCTTTCAGCCATGTACCTCCCATACAGTGAAAAGGTGGCTATTTACAAGCCAGGAAGCAGATACTCATCAGACAATGTCCTGCTTTTGGACTCTGTACCTTTTAGAACTGTGAGATATTTCTCACAGGTTGTTTATTATTTAAGCTACCCAGTCTATGGTATTTTGTTACAGCAGCCTGAAGTAAGACAATGTTTCAAGATACACATGATGGAGCTAGCAGCCCTATTTTCCACCAAATAGAAGGCATGGCCTGAAGCAAAAGAAAATGAAGCCCATAGGCAGGGAGAAACAGAGAGGAGAGTTCTATAAAATTCGAGAAACCTGGCTCCAGTTGTTCAAGAGGCCCATTGGCATCCCTGTTCCTCCTACAATTTGATTGTACAAAATTCCTTGGATTTGCCAAGACAGAGCTTTCACTTTGTTGCCTAAGGTAGTTAAAGGTGAGGTCAAGTACTTGCCACTAACATGACAGTCTATTAACTGAGCTGAGGAGGACTGCAGAAATGCAAGCCTGAGAGAGAGGATAATGATGTGTTTTGGATATTTTAGGTTGAATTGCTTCGGATGGCCATATGAAGACTTCCAGCAATTATTTTATGATGAAACTGAAGTTCAAAGATAGATCACATTCTCCAAGTTATCCAAAATATATTGAAAAACACAAGTCTAAGTACGATGCCCTAGAGTATATCACTAAATACACCTAAGTTGTCATCCTCTTGGGATGTAATTGTTTCAGTTTCTATACCTCTATTCAGCTGAGCTAGCACTCAACTTACCATTCTCACAGTGGTTCACAATGATATCAGAAAGCAGTTTTGTAAGAACGTGAATTAAATCAAGATTATTTCTATGGCATTCCCCTGATTGTCTAGCTCAGCAGAACTGCAAAGACATAAGGTGGAAATGTGACTAGTCCAACATGACTACATCTTGGTGAACATAGCTCCAAATGCTGGCTGCAAATGAATGTTGCTCTTCTCTAAATATTCATAAGTTAGCTGTTAGTAATTTTTATAGATAGATAGATAGATATCTCTTTCTATATATATTTTTGGTTAAATCATCATGTTCATCTTAATCAGTAGAACTAAGAAATAATAGGTGGGTATATTGAATCTTGAAAAACTTCTAGTATCTGTCTCTGTTAGCCTTGTCAGCTCAATGCATGGATGCTTTTGAACCTCCCAGCAGGGAGATCCCAGCATTCCATGAACTTAATGGTGCCTATGAACTGTTCTTGTTGTTCTGTTCAGCACAGAAGGGTGCTGCTTCAGAAACGCCAGGTTGACCCTCCCTGAGAAAAGTACCTTTCATGGCCACACCAGAGGCTATGAGTAGCACAACTGTCCTTTCAAGGCAGAGAAACCTGGGGTGTAAATATTGCTTCCAACACTCACATGCTGTGTTATCTTGGGAGAGTGACTTAAATGTGCTGAGCCACAATTTTCCTCATCTGGAAAATAGGAACAAAGATCAATTCCTTAGCACATTTGTGAAAATTAAATTAAATAACATCTACACTGTACTAAAATAGATCATGGTGTATAGTCAACTCTCAAAAAAGGGTAACTTTACTTCCTTATTTGCTTATTTGTGTTTGCTTATTTGTTTTAGCTGATGACATTGTTTGCTGCTTCTTCTTTTCCATTTATCCATGCTTATCACTGGTCTTGATTCCTTTGCCTTTCATTGACTATTCTTTTTTATTTCCTTTTCACATTATTTCATCATGTTTGGGCATAGCTCATCCTCACAAGAAAGCTACAGCATACAAGCTGTCCTCTACTAATACAAGCTGTCCATATAGATATAGTTTGTATAATTGGCGACCTTCTTAGGCAGCTAGTCAAGCAAGGACCTTGGTCATTGCTGTCCATAGCCCTGGCAAAGTGTCCATTTCCAGGCTGGTTCTCCCATACCTCTAGGTCAACCAAAACCACACTGTGGGTAAAGTATGTACATATTATTATACATGTTAATAGAAGTAATTTCAATCATCTGGTTTATCATCCCAATTTCTTTCCAGTTGAGCTGGCTAGAGAACAATGGCTGAGGCAAAACCACCTTGCAAAGCTGAGGGAATAGGGCCTTGTCATATAATATACATCAAAGCAAAGGCAAAGAAGAGGCTCAAAGATACTGTACTTATCCAAAGAACAAGACAGTTGTGGAGTGACCTCCCAACAAGCTCTTGCATGTATCTCCTTCTCTCCACACCCATTCCCAAGCCCTCAATCACACTGTCCTCCCTTTTAGCCGATTCTCTCTTTTCTTGCCAGTGGGAGCTTTCTAATTTGTTAATATGACTATGTATTTTTGCTGCCTGGAACATTCAGTTGGGCTTAAACAAGGCCCGCGGTGATCTAGCCATGACGTACCTCCTCACATTTCCCACCACCATGGTTCAGCCATACTAAATATTGGAGTTTTAAGTTTCTTGAGTGTTCCATTGTATCTCTCATCCCCCAAGCCTTGCCTTTGTGGTAGGTACTCTCTGATAAGAACCTGTCTCTGCCTCCCCAACATTTTTGCCTTTGGCTTATCTAGATATCAAATCCATTGAGAGTCTTTTTCTGACCCAAGGCTGCACTACCTGCCCCTCTAATAAAAAAAAAAATTGGTGAATCGTGGCGTTTATCACAGTGAAGAGTGAGTGCCTTTTTTTTTTTTAAAGATAGGTTTTTTTTGTTGTTGTTTTTTTTTTAAAGATTTTTATTTATTTACTTGACAGAGAGAGATCACAAGCAGGCAGAGAGAGAGAGAAGGAAGCAGGCTCCCGGCTGAGCAGAGAGCCTGATGCGGGGCTCAATCCCAGGACCCTGCGATCATGACCTGAGCCGAAGGCAGCGGCTTAACCCATTGAGCCACCCAGGCGCCCCAAGAGTGAGTGCCTTTTTAAAAAGTTTATTTTTATTTGTGAAATCTCTATGCCCAATGTGGGGCTCAAACTCACAACCCCACAATCAAGAGTCACGTGCTCTTCCAAATGAGACAGATAGGCACCCCTAGAGCAATTGTCTTTTTACTTTTCTGTATCAGCCTGCTAAACTGCAGGGATGATGGAGAAAAGATCATCTCTGTTTTGCTCACCACTGTGGGTGAACGTTAGCCATAGTACTCATCATCAAGTAAGGCTCTCAATAATTAGTGTTGAATCAGTATATGAATGAATGAATGATGACATTAGAAGGAGACAAAAAATCAGAACTGAAATACCAATCCCAACTCTCTGTGAAATGTTTGGGACATACTTATACTAAAAAAATTATCTTTTGTTTATCTGAAATTCAAAGTTAACTGGGCCTTCCAGATTTTATCTGGCACCTTTCCTTGTTAATTAAATACTGATTTCTGCATGTCTAAGAGATAAATGTACTAATTCCAACAAATTAGATTATTTATTGCCTTAGCATGTCAATACAGCAAATGATCTTGTTACTGGTGGTGAATAAATTGCTTCCCTCTCTCTTTCTTTAAGCAATGGGGATTATGTAGGTTTCTCACTAGAATTTCAGCACTTCAAAGCCCTGGTTTAATGTGAACCAATATAACATGCATTCCTTTATATACTCTATTGTTGTGAACACTGTGGTTGGTTAAATTCCTAGGGACAGCTGTGAGTCTTAAAATTTCTTAGTCCTAATTCTTTTACACATTCCATTCATAGTCTGATTTGCTAACTCCTTTTTGAGCCTCTTGCTTTTAAATTTTACTTTCATTATTGCACAATCAGTAGTGACTGATATTGAGTAATCAGTGAGTAATCTGATTTTTAAAAATAATACACTGTATCTTTCTAATCCAATTTCACCAATAACTTATCAAATATCCTTTTTCTTTTTTTTTTTTAAAGAGGTTATTTATTTATTCATGAGAGACAGAGAGAGAGAGAGAGAGAGAGAGAAGGAGGCAGAGGCAGAGGGAAGAGCAGGCTCCCTAAGGAGCAGGGAGTCTGATGTGGGGCTCTGTCTCAGGACCCCAGGATCATGACCTTAGCCAAAGGCAGATGCTTAACTGACCGAGCCACCCAGGCTTAGTGAACTAATAAGGAAACAAGCAGATAAGGTTAAGTGCACAGTATTCATAATCATGACCTGAGCCAAAGGCAGATGCTTAACTGACCGAGCCACCCAGGCTTAGTGAACTAATAAGGAAACAAGCAGATAAGGTTAAGTGCACAGTATTCATAACAACAAATGAGAGTATAACAAGGTATTGATAATAATGAAGGGAAAAATCTTTAGTACACAATTTGTTACACCACTTAACATATTTATGGAGCATTTGCTGGAAAATGCAGTAATTACTAGGTTACTAGGAATTTTTAACCCAGATTGCCACAAGGAAAATGAATAGAAGTCCAAAATCATTCGTTTGTTAAGAACATTGTTAAGTATTTTCTTCCATTTAAGATTGTGGCCTAGGAGCACTCTCAGATGTAAAAATGAGTGCTTTCTGGGGAAAAAAAAAAAAAAAAAAAAAAACCCAGTCTTATTTAGAGATAAGATATAATTTTGAAAGATAAAAAGTAATTGATGTTACATAAGAGATCCTGAAAATGTTCAGTGAGAACTCAGATGTAAGAGTTCAACTGGAGGAACCAGGAAATGCTCTGTTCCTGGTTTTTTCAGCAGCGATGGCATTAGTCCTTTGAGGGCAGGTAAGATTCCAAGGTGGATGAGGTGGCACTGCCATGCAGAAGGGTCCCTGTGGGCAAAGCCTTCCTTTACCTTTAACAGGAAGAAAATTCAATTGCTTGGAAATTACATCCTCTAAAGAAAACTGCAATGTTCCTACAGTGCCCTGGGAATTTCCAAGATGGCTTCGAAGAATGCTAACAAGGCCTCCAGCTATATTTTAAACACCAATTTAACTGACAGCATGATGAGAGATATGCTGAGAGAACGTGGATTGGGGAGTTAGCTGTGTATGTGATAGTCACAGATAATCCTCCACCCCGTGTATTTGAAGACAATGCTTCCAAATAATCTCCCTGGGACTGGATGTTGCAGACAGGCTCTTAAAACCCTTTCCTCAAAGTTAAATATGACCCAGCCCCTCAGTGGACAGACATGAATGCTTTTTAAAGAGCTGGATGACTTTTCCCAGTTTGGGGCCCCAAGGGCTAGCAGCTGCCATTAAGATGCCTTGGGAGGAAGTTTCTGTGGGTGTGCTACAGTGCATGAAGGAACAATTCCAGGAGAGGTTGTAGGGATTTTTGCCTCCTGCATCTTGGTTCTGATTCATTTTCTAGGCTCATGTAGCACTCAGTGACTGGGCCAAAGGGTGTGGAAAGCAATTGCAACGCTAAATCCTAAACCCTCCTTGGGGCCTTTCCTCACAGGATGCTCTCCCTGCAAGCTCCCCCCCCCCAACCCCCGCCATTTTGTTCAGACTTCATTGCGATAGGAAAGTGAATATGAATGGCAGGTAAGGCCAGCCATGGAAACAGGAACTACAAATTCACTAACCCTGACCTGCATTTCCAAAATCCAGAAAGCTCTACAAACTGGGTTTTTGTAACTCATTTGGCAGCAAAATCTGACCTTACCTGAACTCATTTGAAAGCAAAATCTTACCTAGACTGACAGGAGGCTATTTACAGTCTTTAGCCAACTAGCATAAATATTCACGTGTTTAACTTCAGAAATGTTAATGCTTTTTAGCACAGAGTGCTGTCCCAGAGTCTGCTGCAAGTGTAAATAAGATACAGTACTTACACTGTACTACTTTTGTGAAATTCCAAGATAATTCTAAATTCTGACGTCTGGCCCCAGGGTGTTGGATAAGGCCTTGTCATCCTACAGCACAAAATGTCCTGTTGACCTTGCACAGGGTAAAGAGCTGAGCTCGTTGTACACAGGATGGACCTTCACTCAATAATTACCTCTGAATTTTTACCCTTTAGCATATGAAATTAGTATTTTTTTTAACCTCAATTGGTTTCAATATGTGATCTTAGAACACTAGAAATTTGCAAGCTGTCTTATGGGATCTATAACTTTATTGTTAGACATTAAAAATTTACTTGTACTTTATCATGCAAGATATTACTAGCAGCTCATTAGAACCAAGGCAACTTCTTCTCCCCACTAGTCAATTTCCCCTTCTCTCCTCCTTTGTATGGGGTGTGGAAGCAAGTGGGGAAAGTAGGGACAGTGCCGGCTTCATAACTATATGATCAGTGTAGTCACACAAGCCGTGTACCCAGAAAGTCGGGATTGTCCAGATTCAGATAGATAGAGAGAGAGACAGAGATAGAGAAAGAGATAGAGATAGATAGAGATAGAGATAGAGATAGAGATAGAGATAGAGATAGAGATAGAGATATGCATACATGTAAGTATATGTATGGGGGGCATTTATTATAAGGACTCAATCACTTATGTAATTATGGAGGTTGGCAAATCCCAGGATCTGGTGGGTGAGTCAGGAAGCTGCAGACCCAGGGAAACTGATGACTTAGTTTCAGTCCGAGTCCACGTGCTTGAGAATCGGGGCGCGGGGCGGGGGTGGGGGGGGACAGCATTTGTGTAAGTGCCAGTCCAAAAGCCAGCAGGCTCAAGACTCAGAAACAGCTGATGTTTCAGTATGAGTCTGAAAGCAGGAAAAACTCTTACTTGGAAGAGGGTGAGACTTTTTGTTTTATTCAATTGCTTGGATGAGTTCCATCCATATTAGAAAAGACAGTCTGCTTGACTCAGTCTACTAATTTAAATATTAATTTCATCCAAAAACACTCTTGCAGAAACTTGCAGAAACTCACAGAATGTTTGACCAAATATCTGGGCACCCCACGGGCTGGTCAAGTTGATATAGAAAATTAACCATCCTAGAAGGAGATCACATACATGCTTGGAGTTCAATAGTCTGTGGTCACCATCTAGAAATATTTGATAATTTTATCTTTTTCTCTTCTTTAAGATTTTATTTTTTATTTTTTAAAAGATTTTATTTATTTATTTGACAGAGAGAGATCACAAGTAGACAGAGAGGCAGGCAGAGAGAGGAGGAAGAAGGCTCCCTGCTAAGCAGAGAGCCCAATGCGGGGCTCGATCCCAGGACCCTGGGATCATGACCTGAACAGAAGGCAGAGGCTTAACCCACTGAACCACCCAGGCGCCCTAAGATTTTATTTTTAAGTACTCTCTGCACCCAACCTGGGTCTCAAACTTAGGATCCCGAGATCAAGAGTCATATGCGGTGCTGACTGAGTCAGCCAGGCACCCCAATCTTATCTTTTATTTGTATTTTCTATTCGAAGCCCAATGCGACATTGAAGCATATGCTGGGTTTTGGAACCTCAACTCACCGAAAGTCCCACCTCCCACCTCTTCCCACCCCTCCTGGTCTTGTCTGCTTGCTCCTATATCCCTGCCCAGTGACCACTGCTGCCCTCTGCTCCCAGCAGTGGGCCTGGGCACAAGGGCAGAAAGGATAAAGGTCAGGCACTTAACCATTTTGAAGGGCAGGGCCCCAGGCATGTGGAGGGTTTGTGCTGGCACTGTTAAGTATCCCTATATCTGAGATAATGTGACACTGAAAAGCAAAAACAAACAAACAAAAATGCCTACATAGATCAAGAAAAAGACCTTAGAAGAAAGGAAAAAACTGTTTTCTTGAATTTTTGAACAAAGAACCAGAATTTTCATTTTGCACAGGACCCTGCAAATTCTGTCGTGGGAAACGGTTAGAAAGAATACTTAATGGAGTCATTGGAGTCTTCTATCACCCATTCGCAAGCACTGCTACAGCCACACATGTAACATTGTTTCACTGTTGTTGTTCCTATTTTTCATGGTATGGATGCAGAAGAAGAGAAAGTTCAAGAATCAGTTCCACAGATATTCTAACCTTGGTTCATAACTGACTTTTGCCTCTCCCTCACTTGGTACTTCCAGACTGTATACAGTCGTGCTGTTTGCAAGCGTCTCTCAACACCATCCTTACTCATTTCCTTGCCTGCCCAGCTCAACCAGGAGCAGCCCTCCCATTCTCCTGCTCCTCCTCCTCCCCTGCTCCTCCATTTTCCATAACCAGAACCACCACCTCCATTATCACTATAGGAAGAGTTATTATGCTTAAAATGTACCAGACAATGTATCAGGTGCTTAATATATTTTTAAATGTATTTCTCCCAGCTATTCAGTAAGTATTGAAATTAGCCCCATTCTGCAGAACAGAAAAGACTGGCAGGAAGCAGTAAGGCTAGACTCAGCAGCCGGTGTTCTCTGTTCATTGAAGAATCTCCAGGACCCCACCTGAACAGCTTCCTCATTAAAAGGGCTCATCCTGGGGTGCTTGGGTGGCTCAGTGGGTTAAAGCCTCTGCCTTCAGCTCAGGTCATGATCTCAGAGTCCTGGGATGGAGCCCTGCATCGGCCTCTCTGCTCAGCAGGGAGCCGGCTTCCCTTCCTCTCTCTCTCTGCCTGCCTCTCTGCCTACTTGTGATCTCTATCTGTTAAATAAATAAATAAATAAATAAATAAATATTAAAAAAAATAATAATAAAATAAAGGGCTCATCTTGTTGTCTTCAAAGGCAAGTCCAAACGTTTTTGTTGAGCACATAGGGCTGCCACCGTTAATACCCTGGTGTCCACTTTCTAATCTCATCTTTGGTTAGTCCAGCACTACTCAGGTTTCTTTCAGTTGCGGGTGACAAAACTGATGACAAAGCCGCAGCACACAAGGAATTGATTGGCTCCTGTAACTGGAGAGCCCAGGTGGAAGGAGAGTTTTGCTTCAGGCGCAATTGGCTGCAAGGATTCAAACTCTGCCCTCAGGACCTCCTTTCTTCTCCTCAAGGCTCCTTATCCTTCCAAATTGACTTAATTCTTAGGCAGGTTTTTTCTCAGTAACATCAGTTATGCCCATGGCAAAGCTAAATTTACTCCGTCTTCATAGCTAGCAATCACACAGAAGAGAAGATAATCCCTTCTCCTCTTGAGCCTTTATTAATCTCCCCAAAGGACTCTGATGGGTTCAGTGTAGGTCATTTGACTCTTCCTGTGCTGTTCCATGTTCTAGAACAGGTGCATAGAGTGCCCTGGCTGGACAGACTGAGTCTCAAAGCCATTCCCATGAGGTGGAAGGTGGGGCCAAAAATCAGAATCACAAACAATAATGGAGGGGCAGTTCCTGAAAGCAAAGGAAGTCAAACAAACAAAACCAAAAATATGTTCATTACACCTCCTACGTGAACTATCAATGCTGACTGAATAAGGTATGCATTTTCCTGTCTTTAGGCGGCTGTTCATTCTGCCTGTCCTCCCTCCCCACCATCAAACTCGGGAATAGTCCCTGCTTCCTTAATGTTTGTCCTTAATTTGGGGCCTGGATTAAGCTACCTCTTCTAAAAAACTTTATCAGGGTGCCTGGGTGGCTCAGTCGGAAGACGGTGCAACTCTTAATCTCAGGGTTGTAAATTCCAGTCCCACATGGGCCCTAAAGGTTACTTAAAAATAAAATCTTTGGGGCACCTGGGTGGCTCAGTTGGTTAGAAGGTGGGCTCTCTATTCAGAGCGGAGTCTTTATAGGAACTCTCTGCCCCTCCCCCACTCATGCTTCCTTTCTCTTTCTCTCTCTCTCTCTCTCTCACTCACTCTTTCTCTCAAAGAAATAAAATCTCAAAAAAAAAAACGTAAAAATCTTTTTAAAATAAACTTTAAAGAAAAAAAAACTTAGAAAACATAAATGTGGTGTGAGCCAACTGAAGACAGGGAAAGTTTCAGGTCAGAAAAATTTTGACTGTATTATTGTGTTAGTTACTTTGCAGCTTCGGGTATAAGAACAAAGATTCAAACACAAAAGTGTCTCAAAACAAAATAGTTACTTTTCCTTCATGTTAACTATTCAAATGTGAGCTGTCTGGGGTTCATATGGCACATGCATGATGTCATAAACCTTAACTTCTGTTTTTTTATTCTGCCATCCTTGGCATAAAGCTTCCCTTTGGCAGTGTAGTCTGGGTTCTGTTGCAGTTTGCAACCCTTTCAGGAGATTTCTGGTTATAAACTGAAACCTACCCCCCATATGTGCAGGGCAGGGAAAGATGGAAGAAAGAGGCAGGCCACTCCAAGGTGGTGGGTGTCAGGTTTAATGAATAAAGTGAACTTACATATGAGGCTTGCAGTGGGCAGCAGCAAGATGAATGGATCCCCTCACCTTCCCACCGTATCTTAAAAGTTCATAGAGAGAACTTAACTGGGTTCTGCCATATGTACTGTGCAGGTGTTCTCAACATCACATCACTGTCTCAAGGCTGTGTCCTTGGAGCAGCCTCTGGGAGTGGGAAATAAATTTGGAACCCACGTTCCAGGAACAGGGAAGGTGCTGAGCCTCCAAGTGCCTGGGTCCAGCTCATGGATAAGCCAGCAGTCATGTCTTTGATGACCTTCCCCAACATTCTGCCATCATACTTGTATCAGTCAATGGGAAGAAAAAAAAAAAAAAAGGTTTAAGGAGTGAGCATAATCATGGCTTTTAAAGGTACCACTCAGAGATGCATGGGTAGCACAGTCGGTTAAATGTCCAACTCTTGGTTTGGGCTCAGGTTAAGATCTCAGGGTTGTGAGATGGAGCCCTGGCTCTTCACTCAGCACAGAGCCTGCTTGAGTTTCTCTCTTCCTCTCCTTCTGCTCCTCTCTCACCGGCCTTTTCAAATCAATCAATCAATCAATCAATCAATCCTTAAGAAAAGAAAAGCACAATTCAGAAAAAGAAAAAAAAAATTCACTTCTGCTAATATCCTATTGGTCAAAGCTTAGTCACTTGACCTTCTAGCTGCTGCTTCTTGGTTGGGTTGCCATTTGTTTAACTAAAAGTGAAGGGCTCCTATTACTAAAGGAAAGAAAGAATATATAATGGTATAACCAGCAGTAAGTAAAACGTAGATGATTAAAAGGTGGGAAGGAGAGAGATACATTTGTTTCACTATTGATCAGTTGCTAAAACAGAGATGTTAGCAAAAGGTATCCAAATTCTTAATTTTTTTTTAAAAAAGATTTTATTTACTTTAGCAAGAGAGAGCACAAGCATGAGCAGTGGGGAGCTGTGGAGAGGGAGAGGGAGAGGGAATCTCAGGAAGAACTGTTT
Organism: Mustela nivalis; assembly: GCF_964662115.1. NCBI lineage: Eukaryota > Metazoa > Chordata > Mammalia > Carnivora > Mustelidae > Mustela > Mustela nivalis. The sequence continues at coordinate 49,599 of NW_028134554.1, read as the reverse complement.
GAATCCAGAGTCTGATGCCGGTCTTGATCTTATAACTCTGAGATCATGATCTGAGCTGAAACCAAGAGTCCAACGCTCAACCTTCTGAGCCACCCCCAGGCTCCCCTCCAAATTTTTAAATTTAAAAATAGTTCTCTTTTGACTTTTAAGGTTGCTTTTTGTTCCAAGTATCTTCATGTCTATCTTCCCTCTTTTCAGTTTCATCTAGCACCCTTGAAGAGCTAACATACCTAACAGGATCTGGACACAGACAAAGGTTAGCCCATTCACTTAGTAAATCTTTCTTGAGAGCCTACTGTATGCAAAGTCCTGTTCTGGGTGCTTGGATACATCAATGAACAAAACCAACATCCCTGCCTTGTATAGCTCCTGTTGGGGGGCTTGGAGGGGGGGTCCAGAAATATACTGTAAGCAAGGAGCAGTAAATCCTGTGCAAACAAAGCTAATTATAAGTCAGACAAGTGTTTTAGCTCCTAGAAGGGTGGAGATGCTGTCCCCTGGTCTTACAGCTATAAGGGTGCACATCCAATATGTGCTGTCCAGACACTTGAAAGAGTCTTAACAACATAAATATCTCTGTGGAGTCCCTTGGGTCTTTAGCTAAAGATTTATTTATTTTTCACAATCAAATGGATCACTATATTTAACAGTGATATTCTTTTTTGGTGAGTCAGAAATGTAAGGAGCTTGGGGTGGTGGCAGAAAGGGTAGCAGAGATCATTTTTTAAAGGATTCTGGGATATCAGATGCTTGAAGACACGCTGAATGATCTTGGGGACAAATGGAACCCAAAACTCAAAGGCAGCCAGCACTTTTCTGTCTCACCTTTCTAGGTGTGAGCTCATTTCTTTTTCCTCTGGGAAAAAAAGGAACCTTGTACCTCCAACTTGCACATCTCATGCTCTCATCAAGAGAGTATGGGATTCTTTGCCATGTTGCACTTTGACAGATTTCCAAGGCACTTCTCTACTTGGCCTGACTTGGGTCAGGTCTGGAACTTACATGGATAATCTATAGCTAAAGAATCAGGGCTAACAGAAAACACATGATCACGATGAGCTTACTTAAATATTCTTAGCACAGCAAGCTCAGCTTGGATAGGGAAGCTATTTGCCCAGGTGGCATGAGATTTGAGAACATCTCATCAGTCGCTTTTCCAAAAAGTAGCACCCAAGACTGAGTTGGTTAAGAGAATTATTTGGGAAAGATGAAATAGCTCTGGAGTCAAATCCTAGGTCTTCACTTTCTTTGCGAGAATTCTTAAAGCTGTGTCATGAATAATGACTTAAACAGAATGTTCCAATCAGGAGTGTGTTTTGTTTTGTTTTGTTTTGGAACAGGCCTGGGGCATCTTTCAAATGTATGTGCCCACAGAAAATGGGTAGTTCAGGAAGTTCTGTAATATCCACAGATAATTATCTTGAAGAATAAGAAACTGAGACATTAATGTGAAAAGTATTCTGTAAACAATGAAGGCTTTTATTGCAAAATGTCAAGGTCCCAGGAAAACAGCTCCTGAATTTACAACCTTTGCTTTCCGTTTAGTGGTGATGTGCATTATGATTTCTTCTCCCTCAAATAAGAATGTTTTGAATCAAATAGTATTCTTCCTTCCTTTGTGATTCAGTCTAGAATGACAACAGAGTTCATTTGCATTGTCTCAACTTTTCTGCCAAGGATTTGTGTAGGTTGACTAACATTTGGGATGCTGGTAGGGCAGGAGCTCTGTTTTCCTGAGCTTCATCGAGCTCCTAATGTAGCAAGAGTGTGTGGGCCTCCAGATATCTTTTTAATTATATGTTCTTGAAATGAAACATAGTATCCAGTCTCCAACTGCATACAACCAGTCCAGTTTTGCCTTCCACACTCACACCAGTTGAAAAGCTTAAGTTCTTTTCACTTGCAGTCTCTCTGCTCTCTTAGAGGAAACCAGGAGCCTGTGATCAGATCTGCTTGAGCTGTCCACGAGCTAAAACTTTGGTGGGTTTTTTGTTTGTTTGTTTTGTGTTTTTTTTTTGTTTGTTTGTTTTGTGTTTATATTTTTATGATCACCTTTAGTTTTTCCAAACATCTTCCACAGTCTGTGTCAGTGAAGTAAAAACCAGTGGTTAGCGTGGCCCAAACTGTCAGATCGTTTTTTTTTTCAAGCTGGTGTTTTTTGGCACCTGGTCTCAGCACAGCACAGGGACCTTGTAGAACATTCCTGTTGTAGAAATTCTGGGTGGTCTTGAGGTTCTTTCCAGGAACAAAAGGTGCCAGGCATAGCACTGAAGGGAGAGAACATCAGGAAGCTAGCCCATCAAAACCAGGGTGGTCTTCCACATTCTAGAATTGTTTTGGGACGTTGACAGCCCCATCTACGAATGCCATCCCCCCCTTGGCCACACTGCCAGGCCACGAGGACTGGTACCACAGAGCCATACTGCAGAGTTTCATCAACATCAGCAGCCCATCCCTCCTTTAGGGGACAAACAGGCAGTTGCCTATTTTTACTTCGACTAGACTCTACTTCCGCTTAGCTCAATCACATCCTTTATTGACTTCTTTCTCTTCCTTCCTCCCCCTTCCTCTTTCCCACTGTTATTTATAAATGTCAGATACTTGTTTACGGAGGGAAGGGTGATCTTTACCACGAGCTGCTGGTACAACTGCCGGGTTAGCCCGCTCTGGGGCACCCGCTTTTACCATCACACACCTTGCTCCTTCTCTCTTCTCCATTGCTCCCCCTGGATGGAGGACACCAACAGCAGGAAGGGTGGAAACTCAAACCCAGAACCCAAAACACAAACACCCACTAATGACTCACATGCTGGAACTGGGGAGATTTGGAGACTTTCCTTTGCCGAAAAACGCAGAGGCAAATGTTTCCACGCACCGGAAGCCAAGCTGGCTCGTCCAGCACCGGGACTCTGCTGAGGTGGCTGCGACTCAGGGATGTGTCACCGACTCAGACATGGAGTTTACTGGGTCAGTAGATGGAAGGCGGCCTGGACTTGAATTTCTTTTCTTTTCTCCAAATGCCTGCTGGAGAAAATCTGATATATCCTGCATGAGTCAGGCTTGAGTGTTTCTGTTTCTGGGGAAGGGCGTTTTACTCCCCTGCTCTCCAGCTTCCCTGCTGGTTTTAATTGTGATTTTAATTAGCAAGCTTGTCATTGGAGTGGAGGCGTGGCCTTTCTTCAGAAGGAGAGTTTTCTGGCTGTGTGGTCCCTGCTCGGCCACTTGGATCTTATAATGATGAGAAATAACTTTTTTCTTTAGTGCTTTTTCTTTTGAATGTTCAAAGGGCTTTACCGAACTTTAACCCTTAGGGCCCTCCGTTTATATTTAGATGAAAAAAAAAGTGAACGTGGAGATCTTTTGTGGCAAAGTGCTTTGAAACCCTGAGATGAAAGGGATCCCGTAAAGAGAAATTAACCTCATTTATTTTTTAAGCAACATTTCGCGTGCGTGTGTGGACAGATGTAATTTGAGGCAACTCGGAGTCTCCCCTCCACTCTGCTGGTGACCCTCCCTCCCTGTCTCCAGCCGAATCAGGATCTCTTTTTTCTTTTCACTTCTCTATTTCTCAAGCCAGGGCCTGTCTGGTGGAAAGGCTGATTCAGGCTATTAACTAATGCTGGGCCCTATCTCTAGGCAGGGCACCCCTCTCTAGCTGGATAGCCCCAAGTGGAGGAATCCAAGTTTCAGTACAGAAAGGAGAAAGTGAGGGTTGTGGGGCAGGAGGCTCCAGATCCCTGGGTGCATTCCTGAATTCATTAATGCACATGCAGCATTGCACTCCTAAGTGCACTGGGGCAAGACTAATATTTAGTTGGACCACACTGGGATTACCGTGCACATTGCTAATATATTGAAATATTCTTACATTGACTTGTAAATAGTCATTGCCTATGCCTCTGCAAAATATTGTGAAATATTTTGAATTTCACCCCTGCTTTGTGAGCTAGGAGACAAGACTTTCTTCTTGGTTTCCTGTAATGCTTAGCATAATGCGCCCCCCCCCCCGCCCCCGTGTTTGAAAGGCTTATACTAATTGATGGGGAGAATGAAAAACATCAGCAGCTTCTTTAACCATCAGGGGGTAATGGAGGACCAGCTCAGGATTTCCCTGTAAAATATAATGAGTGCTTCTAGTAAAGGATTCAGAAGTTAGATTTTCCCATTCACTCTCTGAAGTATTTGAAGTGAGGAAGGTACACGCAAAGATCGATGACTGGATGGGTTTTAATAAAAATACCCTTCCAGGTACTGAGACTTAGTCAAAAGCTTGGTACCCAGGAAGACTGCCGGAGGCTAGGGCCAGACCAGAAGCGAAACATTTCTGTTAAGCACTAAATATGTGTGCCTCCCCCCCATTCTTATATTAAAGCCCTAATTCCCAATTTGGTGGTATTTGGAGATGAGGCCTTTGGGAGGTAATTAGGCTTAGGTGAGGTAATAAGGGTGGGGCCCTCATGATGGAATTAGAGAGCCCTCCCTCCCTCTCTGTCTGTCTCTCTGTCTCTCTTCCTGACTCTCTGTCCCCCACCCTCCCCCTCACTTATGCACAGAGGAGAGGTCATGTGAGGACACAGCAAGAAGGTAGCGTTCTGTAAGTCAAGAAGAGAGTTGTCACCAGAACCCAACCGTGTTGACACCCTGACCTCAGACTTCCAGCTTCCAGAAGTGGAGTTCATGCTGGAGGTAGGTGCCTGTTGTCTCTACCACCGATCGATGGTATTCTGTTGTGGCAGCCCGAGTCGTCCAAGTCAGTGTCCTTGTGTTCCCATTACCTGGATTCTCCTGAGAGATCCAGTCCCACAGGCAGAGATGCTGAAACGGAGGCCAGTCTACCCAGGCCTGAGTCTACCCTGCGAAGGCCAGTGGCCTAGAAATAGAAAAAAAAAAAAGGTCTACTTTGTTGGACTCTAGGGCTAAAGGGGAAAGAATACAGCATGGTCTCTGCCTTCAGGGCCCACTCCCCATCAGTGTCTTAGCTTTTGACTAATCAGAGCTCTTCTGGTGAGTAAGGGAGGAGAAGATAATACACTATTTTGTTTTGTTTTGGTTTTAATAATTATTTTTGTGAGGGCATCTGGGTGGCTCAGTCAGTTAAATGTCTGCCTGTGGCTCAGGTCACTATCTGCTTTCTCTCTCTCTCAAATTAAAAAAAAAAAAAAATCTTAAAAAATTTTTCCCCTTTTAAAAATAGATTTTATCTATTCATTTGCCAGAGAGAGTATGAGAGCACAAGCAGGGGGAGTGACAGGAAACATGATGCAGGATCGCAGGACCTTGGGATTGTGACCTGAGCCAAAGGCAGACGCTCAGCTGACTGAGCCACCCAGGAGTCCTGGATGACACCCTGTTGAGAGTACATTCCTAAAAATGACCCGGAAGATGTATTCATATAACTGCCAGTTGAGAGTGGGACTGGGTAAGAAGTGCACGTTGGACCTGGTACAGGGTGGGATACCCAACTTCTCTCCCTATGGAGCATGTCTCTCTACCTTCTCCTGGGCTCTGATGGCTTTCAGAAATGGCAAATAGCCAGTCTCATGAACCTCATGCCTTACCATCATGGTCTCTACCTTCACAACACATTGGAATCACTCAAGGTACTTTGAAGGAGATCCTGACTTGATTGGTCCAGGACACGGTGGGCATCAAGAGTCTTTAAGAGTCCCAGATGAATCTAGTATGTAGTTCAGGTTGAGAACCACTCCAGATAAGCTCTGAGAGTGAGAACTTGACCCATTTCATGGAGCTATCTCATTACATTGTCTCATAATTCTGAACTATCTCATACTTCTCTTTGGACCAAGCAAATGCATTTACTATACATGCATGATGCATGAAGGTCTTTGCTCACATTGCTTCATTGATTTGTGTTTCAACAGACTTGCTGGGCCAATAAGGAAAAATATATCATTGTTCCCTTGTTGTGCCTGATAAAGTCCATACAATTTCCAAAGATGAGATGTTGTCATGTACTCTTGGACAATGTGCTCCTAGTTTCCACATTCTGGGTCATTGACTTCCTCTTGTGTAAAAACTGGCACACATCTAATCCTCCTACTCTTATTTTAAACAAATTAAGAAATTATTAGCTGCTTATTACAAACTAGGTACTCTAAGAGATGATTTTGATGCAAAATTTGTCATTTAACCTTTTTTTTCAACAAGTTTTTATTTTTATCAAAGTTGTATATATGCATTGTTTTCAAAGCTAAATGCAGCTTATTATGGAAAATAGCAATCCTTGAGTTTTATCCCTTCCCCTTCCTAATTCCCACTCTCCAAAAGCAACCATATTTACCCTTTCAGGTGTTCTTCTAATATTGTTCAATATGTCCAGCTAACAAACTTACCCTGTTATTTCTTGATTTTATATGCTTAGAGATAATCTGTTGACTTCCTAATATAAAAAATAAGGGGTTAGTGCTCTCATTATGCCTCTGCTACACAGATATTTCCTCTCTGACATCCTAATTGAGGCATAGATTTTGATTATGTCAATACTCAGTTAATCATGTAGTGTTTTGGGGGTGGTTGGTTAGCTCAGTCAGTTAAATGTCTTTGGCTTAGGTCATGATCCTGGGATCCTGGGAGCCCCATGTCAGGCTCCCTCATCAGCTGAAAGTCTGCTTCTCCCTCTCCCTCTGCCTTTCCCCACTGTTCATGCTCTCTCTCTCTCAAATAAATAAATAAAATATTTTAAAAAATGATTAATTATTTTCATGGTTGAGCTATGGAATATGCTGATTAGATTTCTTTGCTTGTATAATTTCTTGCTTTTTTGATTTTAATAATTTCACTTTTTATTTGCTTAATTTTTATGTATCTTATATTAATTTCTCTTCAAATTATCATCCATCTTCTGAGACCATGTTCAAGGGTATCAGATAATCTATCAAATTCAGCTGTTTTGGGTTTTTGTTTGTTTTAGAATGGTTGCTAGTAGTACCCTTCTTGTATATGCTCCAGTTTAAACTGATTGTGCTCTAGAATTGAGAGGGCTGGTGTTCTAAGATTTCTCTTCACCATCATCTCAGAGATTACCTTCACCTGTCTCCAGTGTTGGATCTCTGGTTTCTTGAATCTCGTGTATTCCTCTTTCTTGCTTTACTTTCTCATTATAGTGGAACTTATCCCCCAAGTAGCATTCTTAGCAAAGTTATATGGGAGGAAGATCATTTGAGGCTTTGCATATTCAGAAATGCATATATTCTAGCTTCATAGTTAATTAATAGTTTGCTTGGGTATGGAATTCTAGATTGGAATTATTTTGTTTCAGAATTTTGAAGACATTGATCCAGTATCTTCTAGGTTTCAGGATTCTTTGGGAAATCCAATGCCATTCTAAAGACCAGATTTTTATATTCCTTATTCTTACATTCTGAAGGATTTTGGGATCTTCTGTTTGCTCTCACTATTATGAAATTTCACAATAATAGGTCTTGGCATGAGTTTGTTTTCATTAATTGTCCTGGCTTTTGGTGGGATTTCTCAATGGGGAAATTGGTGTCCTTTACTTCTGGGATGTATTCTTGAATGATTTCTTTGCCAAGTTCCTCTCATCATTTCTTACATTCTGTCTTTCTGCAACTCCTATTAATTAGTTGTTGGATGTCTGTGACTTATCCTCTCTTTTTATTATATCTTGTTTTCTATTTTCCATTTTTATATTTTAGTTCCACTTTCTGGGAGTTTTTCTTAATTTTGCTTTTTACTATTATATTGGGTTTTTCGTTTCTGCTCTAATATTATTATTTTCCAAAAGGTCTTTTAATTTTTTGTTTTCTTTCTTAAATAACATCTCATTTATGTTTCATGGTTGTAATGTATTTTCTTCTCTACGGATATTAATTATATTAATTTGACATTTTCCACTTTGTGCATAGTCTATTTCCTCTGAATGGCTTTTCCCACAATGTGCTGTTCTTATTTTCTGTGTTTCTTATATTAGAGCTTTTCCTTGGATGTTGCTAGTCAATGATTTGTACATTCATGTTTTCTTTTTAAATTTAATTTAATTTTTTCACCATACCCAGTGCTCCATGCAATACATGACCTCCTTAATACCTACCACCAGGTTCACCCATCCCCCAACCCCTCTCCCCTACAAACCCTCAGTTTGTTTCTCAGAGTCCACAGTCTCTCATGGTTCCTCTCCCCCTCTGATTTCCCTAATTCACTTTTCCTTTCCTTCTCCTAATGTCCTCCATGTTATTCCTTATGCTCCACAAGTAAATCCATTCATGTTTAACAATGAAAAACTCCAAAGCTGATTGAAGGCTCTGAGTGTGGGTGATGCTCTAAATTAGAGAACCACTGATTTCATATATTTAGGTCTTTTCTATTAAGTTGGTCAAATTTCTCCAAGGAAGACTCCTTCAGTCTCCTACTCAGAGGATAGTCCACGTCTGATTGCCAACGTTCCTGGCATAGAAAGTTGGGTGGGTGAGTGGGGAATGTCTTAGAATGCTGTGAATTCTTTCACTTAATCTTCTTGGGTTTGTCATGGGCCCTGTTGCTCATCCGTGTCCGATATTACCCAAATGAAGAGACCCTGTGCTTTTACTCTTCCCAGAGAATAAACCTCCAGATATCTGTCAGGGTAGGGGATGGACAGGTTGCCCAAGCACATGGAGTGGGAGAGGAGATACAGGGACCCAACTGCTTTTCAAACATCTTTAAACCAGTGCTCCTCTATCAATATTATCTATACACACACATGCACACACCTTCAGAGGGTTTCATTAATCCCTGAACCTTTTAATGAATTTTTTTTAAGATTTTATTTATTTAACAGGCAGAGGTCATAAGCAAGCAGAGAGAGAGGAGGAAGCAGGCTCCTTGCCGAGCAGAGCGCCCAATGTGGGGCTGGAGCCCAGGACCTTGGGATCACAACCCGAACCGAAGGCAGAGGCTTTAACCTACTGAGCCACCCAGGCGTGCCCCCCTTTTAATGAATCTTAAGCTAAATTTACCCACTGTTGGCTTAAGATTCAGTTTTCTTGGGTTTTCCAGTTAGATCACCACTTGTCTATATTCTTGTCTCAAAAATTTTGTTTCTATAGTTTTCCTTTCTGTTCTACCATTGTAGATTTATGCCTTATAAAATTATTTGTATTAATGTTGCATTTGGGTTTTAGGAAGAATGTGTTTAATATGCCATCTTTAAATAGAAGCCATTAGATTCTCATTAACTTCACTATGTCACAAAAAGTAAGAAGATATCCCTATTTTACAGATGAGAAAATGAGACCTTGTATCACAGTTACTGTAAGATTCAAACCTATACATTCTGTGTTCAAACCCATTGCTCTTTCCATTATTCTGTTCTGCCTATCTTAAACTGAAAAGTGAAACAACAAAAACAGTTTGTCATGATATGTCAGTTTCATTAGGACAAAGTATGTGGCAGGGTGATAATCCTGGGGGTTGCCTGGCTGTCTCATTTGATAGAGCATGTGACTCTTGATCTTGGGGTTATGAGTTTGAGCCTCACACTGGGTGTAGCGATTACTTAAAAATAAAATCTTTAAGAAAAGATAATTGCTGGGCAATTTGAAGAGATAATGATTTGAGATTTAACAGTTATTAAATGCAAATAAAGTGTTAGTGCTGTATAGGCCTGGTTTCCTGTCAAGATCAACAGGAAAAAAATTTTCAAAATATCTCCTTTCTGTTTATAAATATCTTTATGGAAACTCTATGCAGAATTTTAGCATAGTTCACCAGTTTTAACCATGTTGGGTTACTGATTTTCATTGCTGGCTGGCTGGCTGGCTGGATTGATTTAAATCTGCAAGTTAGATGATTTTCTCTAAAAGAAAAGTCTTGTGTATGTTATCTGCCTCTGAAATATGGCTTTGTAACCACAAAGCAAATATTTCTTTACCTACTGATTCCCCTCCACACCCCTTCACAAGCATGCATAATTTAAGTGGCATTCTTTATAACAGAGACCGAGAGAACTATGAGGGGCTTAATGAATATACTAGATGTGTTTCTAAAAATAAATTTCCAGTTCTTATCCATTTTCAGCAATGATAGTTGTTTGAATATTTATAAGCTACCACAGGTCAAGTGTTGAGACTTATCATTTGGTATTATCTCTTGGGTAGCTTTAATCCATACTGGTAAAAACATATCAGTCTTTATCAACTGATATTCCATCTTTGTCTAAGAACTAAGTTTAGATTGAGTAAACTTTTGAACAGCCTGGATTTGTTCTGCTTCTTGATTATGTCCATGGAAAACCCTTCTAGTAGTTTTCAGGTCTGGGTTTCTTCTGGAGTTGGCATTTCAGATCTGGTTCCAATCTGTGAATAAATCTAACCAGAGTAATGGGCTGCTTTGAGAATCATTTTTAACTGGAGAGACAAAAATTCCATCATGCTTCAGGTCATAAGTCTTGCTGCCAAAAAGTTTCCCAAGTGACAGTAATTATGTATTTATGATTTATTGGAGAATTTGGGTGTTCCAGAATAAGAGTAGGAAAATGAACACTTTAGGGCAAATGGTGAATTGACTCAGAGAGGCTCTTCCAACAATCTTTTTTGGTTACTTGTCCTCTTAGGAGGTGTATGGTGTTTTCTGGAACCACAGAAACTATAATCATTGGTCTGTTAGCTTCAGTATTGAACTTCTGGTCCTGGATGAAATGGCCAACATTGCTGTGCATGGGAGAGTTAAAGATCCTAAAAGTTTTCAAAGTCTTTGATTTGAGACATTTCTTTGAGAAGGCACAGGGCTTCTGACTGCATCATACAATTGGATTGAAGCCTGGAAATTCACCCCGGTGTGTTTGAACAAACTGTAGCCTATGAATACTGTATTTTTTATATTGGAACATTCCTTTCCTTTTTAAAAAAGGACCCAGCATCTATCTTATCCATTTCCCACATTCTTAAGTAGTTGGAATATCAGTCTCAAAGTCTTCTCACAAACTTACTTTCATCCTTTTACAAGGATAGGAAAAAAAATAAATGAAGAAGGTATGTGAACTTCAAATTGGATTTAAAAATTATTTTCAGCTCATAGACTCCTTTTTCTCTGTCTCCATCTCTTTCTCTCACACACACACATACATGAACAAGCACATGAATGCATCCAGACACATACATACAGCACATATAATATTCATATAATATGAGTAATATTAATGGAGTTAACACTGTCAAATAATCACACTGCAATTTATTTATTACACAGGTAGTATCTGAGTTCATATATTTTCTGCTTTAATTGATCATACAGTGAGATGAGCTATGTTGATATGAGAGGACAGAATCCAACAAAATACAATTAATCTGATGATTTCACATGGTTCACAAATAACTGCAGTTATTCATTCATCGAACTTGTGAATATTTCCTAGATGTCCCTGACTAATGAGATATCTGCCTCATGTAAGCGACTGAGGTATAAATATAAATTACAGTTCACGAGAAAGAGTAGATCTTTTTGAGCAATGTTCTAGGAGAGTGCTGTAGACTGAATATTTGTGTCCCCAAAAATTTATATGTTGAAATCTAATCCCCCAATGGGGATTTGTTATTTGGATGTGGGGTGTTTGGGAGGTGATTAAGTCATGCAGGTGGAGTCTTCATGAATGGAATTAGTGCCTTATTTAAAAAGGGGTCCTACAGAACTTCCCTGTTCCTTCTCCCATGTGAGGACATAGCAGGAAGACAACTATCTATGAACCAGACACCGCATCTGCCAGTGCCTTGACCTTGGAGTTCTGAGCCTCTAGAACTGTGAGAAATAAATTTCTGTTGTTTATAAGTCACCCATTCTATATATATAGCAGCCCAAACTGACTAAGGGAACAAAAAATTAAGCAACTACCTTGCCTGATAGAGGTTTCACTGAAGGGAAACATTTAATAGTTAAACCTTGAAGTATGGGTAGAGTAAGCCTGGCTTAAGAAAGGGTCAAGTGCCTTCCTGGAAGAGGTGCTACAGCAGGTCAACAGAGATTGACCAGATTTTATTTATAAGCTGGGTATTTGTAGTTTTGGAGCCATTTTTGGAGTCATTTTCAATTTCTCTTTCTCACACATGACATATCCAAGCTATTGTCAAATGTTATTGGCACAATGTATAGACTCTACTTTCAAAACACATGTCAAATCAGACCACTTCTCCCCATCTCCATGACCACTAGCCAGGTCCAAGTCATCATCATCTCTTGCCCAGACTACTACAAAAAAATCTTGGTTTGTTGTGTTAGTTTTCAGTTGCTGTGTAACAAATTACCACAAATTGGGTGGCTTAAAAACACACACAGTTGTATTTCACAGTTTCCGTGGGTCAGGAGTCTGGAAATAGCTTAACCGGATGCTCTGTTCAGGGCCTAACAGTCTGTAGTCAAGGTGTTGGTTGCATTCTCATTCGGAGGTTCAACTAAGGAAGAATCCACCTCCAGCTTCACGCAGATTGTTGGCAAAATTTAGTTCCTTGTGGTTGTAGAACTGAGGGCTGGCTGCTTACTGGCTCCTGGCAGGGGACTGCCTATAGGTTCTAGAGGTCTCTCATAGTTTTCTGACAAGAGAATTTCTCATATTCCAGTCTGCCAAGATGAAGTCTTATGTAAAGTAACATAATCAAGAGAGTGGCATCAGATTTGCCATATTTTGTTCATGAGAAACAAGTCATAGTTTCTGCCTACATTCAGAGGAGATTCCCATACAAGAGCATGATTCATTAGAGGTCAACTTAACATGTGTCCACCATAGTGGTCTTACAAATTCTGTACATGCCCTCCTACAGCTTATTCTCCATGCAGAAGCCAGAGTGATCCATTTAAAATATAAAACTAACAATGTCATTCTCTTGTTTATAATCCTCTACTGGCTTAGAGTAAGGCCTAAAGATCATGCATATATAATCACTGGCTGCCTCACCTGCTTCATTTCTCACCAGTCTTCCCTCACTTACTCCTCTGCAACACATGGGAATCTTTGTGGCTCCGCAACCATGCCGAGCACACTTCTGCCTGATGATCTTTGCATTTGCTGTTTTCTCCATTTCGGACAGTACCCTAGCAGATCGTTATTACTTGGGCTCTCTTTTCATATAGGTATCTGCTAAAATGTTACTTCCTCAGAGAGCACTTTTCAGTTTCCCCCAGCCCCAAATACCCCTTTCATTATGTATCTCTATGTCTTTCCCCTACCTTATTTTTTCCTAGCCCTTATCTCTCTGTACCTTTTAGAATATACTTATTCACTTATTCATTGACTATCTCTCCCCTAGAACTCAAGCTTCTTGAGGAGAGGGACCTTGTCTATCTCATTCTCTGTTGTTTTCCCATGCCTAAATCATTGCATAGAGTAAAGTTGACTTGTGTGTGTGAATGGATACTGAAAGGATTTAAGAGACAAAGTAAAACTTTTCAAAAATATTTTATTATTAATAATATGTTGAATTTTTCAAGTAAGCAGTAACTAAACTCTAAACCATGAGATGGAATCTTTCTCATGGTTTAGTTTTATTGGAATAGTGAAGAACAATCAGTACTGCAAAAGAGATTTTAAAGTCACTTGAGTGACCTCAAAATAGTTGATATTTCTTATTTGTTAATGATGAAGACTAGCATCACTGCTAGTGGAAAAACTTGACATTAACACAAAAAAGGCAGTGACAGAGTAAGAGAAATAAAAAAGACAGAAGATGTTTAGAAAACAAATGGCAAAATGGCAAATGTAAATCCCACCTTAACATTAATTACTTTAAATTTAAATGATTAAACACTCCAATTGTGTAGAATGGATTTTTTCAAAAAGAGAGAGAGTGTGTATGTAGGCGTGGAGGGAGGGGCAGTGGGGGAGAGAGAGAGAGAGAATCCTAAATGGGCTCCATGCTCTGCACAGAGCCTGATGGAGGGCTCAGTCTCAGGACCCTGAGACCATGACTTGAGCTGAAATCAAAAGTTGGACCCTTATCCTACTGAGCCATCCAGGACCCAAGTAGAATAGATTTTTAAAAATGCTCCAAGTATATTCTGTTTATAAGCAACAAACTTTAAATTGAAGATACAAATAAGATAAAAGTAAAATGATAGAGGTATACCATTCAAAGAGTAACCAAAAGAAAGCTAAAGTTGTTACGTTAATATCAGACAAAATAGACTCTAAGAAGAAATTGTTACTAGAGACAAAAAAAGGGCATTTTATAATGATAAAAGGGTCAATGCATCAAGAAGTTATAATAATTAGAAACTTATAGAGAAACTTAGGAACTTGCACAAAAATGTTCAATGTTATATATACCTAAGAAGAGAGTCCCCAGATTCATGAAGCAAAAAAGTAAGAATTTAAGCAAGAAATAGAAAATTCAACAGTAATAATGGGAGACATCAAAATCCCACCTTGAAAAACTGTTAGAAAAACTGGACAGAAGATCACCTTAGAAAGAGATGATTTTTTTAAAAAAAGATTTTATTTATGTATTTGACAGACAGAGATCACAAGTAGGCAGAGAGGCAGGCGGGGGTGGGGGGCAGGCTCCCTGCTGAGCAGAGAGCCCAATGTGATGCAAGGCTTGATCCCAGGACCCTGGGATCATGACCTGAGCCGAAGGTAGAGGCTTTAACCCACTGAGCCACCCAGGTGCCCCGAAAGAGATGATTTAAACAATACTGTAAACCATCTTGACATTACAGACACTTATAGAACACGCCCCAAAATGCTAAAAACCACATTCTTCTCAAGTGAACATGGAATATTCTCCAGGATAGACCCATATATTAAGTAATAAAAGAAGTCTCAGAACATTTGAAGGGTTAATATTATACAAAGTATGTTTCCTGAATATAGTGAAATTAAATTAGAAGTCAATAACTGAAGGAATTTTGGAAATTCCCATTTATAAATTAATGTGTTAGAAGTTAATACTCTCTTAAATAATGGGTAAGAGGAGAAATCACATGGGACATTAGGAATAATTTTAAATGACTGAAAAAAAGTACAACATACCATGATTTATGGTATGCTTAGAGGAAAGCTTATAGGTTTAAATACTTATATTAAAAAAGAGTAAAGCTATTAAATCAATAACGTACACTTCTACCTTAAGAAACTAGAAAAAGAAGGATAATCTAAACCCACAGCAAGAAGAAGGAGGAAAATGATAAAGATTACAGCAGAAATAAGTGAAATTGAGAATAGAAGAATAATGGAGAAGATTTAAAAAACCCAAAATTTGGTTTATTGAAAGCATCAACAAAATTTTTAAAATTTAGCTAGACTGACGCAAAAGAAAGGGAGAGGACTCAGAGTACTGAACCCGAGAATGAAAGAGGTGATGTTATAACCAATCTTACAGAAATAAAAAAGATTATAAGAGAATACCATGAACAATTGTCAACAAATGAGATAACCTAGATTAAATGATTAAGTTTCTACAGTGCCAAAAAAAAGTCAATGTGCAAAGAATAGTCCAGTTCAACAAATGGTGCTAGATCAAATAATATCCACATGTGAAAGAATGAATGTGGTCCTCTATCCCATATCATATACAAAAATTAACTCAAAATAGATCAGAGACCTAAGTGTAAGAGCTAAATCCATAAAACTCTTAGAGAAAGCACAGGTGTAAGTCTTCATGACCTTGGATTTAGGCAACAGTTTCTTAGATATGACACATAAAGCATAATCCAACAAAGAAAACATGAATAAAGTGGACTTAATAAAAATTAAAAACTTATATGTATCAAGAAGTGAAAAGAGAATGCACAGAATGGGAGAAAATATTTGCAATTCATATATCTGACAAGGATCTGGTAACCAAATTATTTGAAGAACATTTACAACTCAATCATAAAAAGACAACCTAATTAAAAAGTGAGCAAGTGTTATTTTAGAAATTTCTAAATATACAAATGACCATTAAGCACATGAAAAGATGCTCAACTCATAAGTCATTAGAGAAATGCAAATCAGCACCACAATGAAAACTACTTCATACCCACACATGGATGAGTATACTCAAAAAGTTGGACCTTAGCAAGTGCTGGTGAGGTTGTGGAGAATTTGGAACACTTACAGATTGCTGGTTTGAATAAAATGGTGCAACTACTTTACAAAACAGTTTGGTAATTTCTCAAAAGGTCAACTGTCACGTTACTATGTCACGTAGTAATTTCACTCCCAGGCATATACTCAAGAAAACTGAAAACAGATGATTCACAAAAAACTTGCACAAAAATGTTCAGAGCAACATTACATAATAGCTAAGAATTGGAAACAATTCAAATGTCCATCAACTGATAAATGGATAAAGAGATGTGATAGACCCATGCAATGGAATATTGTCTCCCTATAAAAAGGAATGAAGTAATATCAATGCTACAACATGAATGAACCTTAAACATGTGCTAAATGAAAGGCAAAACACACAAAAGGCCACATATTACAGAATTCCATTTATATGAAATTTCCCAAATATGCAAATTAACAAAAATACAAAGAAGACTTTTAGTTTCCAGTGGCTGGCAGATGGAGGGTATGGGGAATGAGTACTAATGTATATGAAGTTTCTTTTAGGGGTAATGAAAAATTCTTGAATTAATTAGTGATGATGATTGTATAACCTTGTAAATTTCTCAAAAGCCTTGAACTGTATACCTTTAAAAAGCTAATTTGATGGTACATAAATTATATGTCAATTTAAAAAAAAGAATCTATGGGGTTCCTGGCTGGCTCAGTCATCAGAGCATGTGATCTTTGATCTTGGGGTCATGAGTTAAAGCCCCATGTTGGGTATAGATCTTACTTTAAAGTAAATTTTTCAAATTTTTAAAGAATCTGATACTCATAAAGAAAGCAAATTATGAAAAATCACTTAAGTAAGAGTATCTTTCTGATGAGAGAGATGTGGCCCTTCATAAAGTCTATTGTAAGAAACTACCATCCACAGCTAGACCTACCTTGGATTTGATTTCATTCAACCTTGAGTTGCTCTCATCATAATGGCTATCATATGGGAGAAAACTTTCCCCAATTCTTTTCCTTCCTAGGTAGGTTCTGTTCTTTACTTTGTCCAAATGTCCCCCATTTCTTTCAAGAAAACATTCTCTTACTCCTTTTTCCCTTCACTTTTCTTTCTCATTTTCTTCTCTGCCTTTTTCCCCTCATTTCCCCCTTTTTATTAAAACTTTCCTTTCTTTTTTCATGTCTACTCACCTGTCTCTGTCTCCATGTCTCACCCTTCCCTTCGCCTCTTCCTTCACCTCTTCCTTCACCTCTTCCTTGTTCCCGTTCCTCTTACCCGGCTACAATATAGAAATAAAATATACTTTAAAGTATTTTTTTTTAAGATTTTATTTATTTATTTGACAGAGAGAGATCACAAGTAGGCAGAGAGGCAGGCAGAGAGAGAGGAGGAAGCAGGCTCCCTGCTGAGCAGAGAGCCCGATGTGGGACTCGATCCCAGGACTCTGAGATCATGACCTGAGCCGAAGGCAGCGGCTTAACCCACTGAGCCACCCGGGCACCCCACTTTAAAGTATTTTTAAATTTTGTATGTATGTATGTTTTTTTTGACAGAGAGAGAGAGAGAGAAAGAATCTTAAGCATGCTCCATGCTCAGCACAGAGCCTTTTGGGGGCTTGACCTCACAACCCTGAGGTCATGACCTGAGCTGAAATCAAGAGTGGGGTGCTTAACTAACTGAGCCACCTAGGTGCCCCAAAGTATTTTTGTCAGAATTATGTACTTTTTTGCTTTCTTTGCTGAGCTGAAAAGAAAGTAATTTTGATGCTTAATATTTCTTTAAGGAAAAACAACTCTAAATTAATTACAAGGTTGATTTTGCTTTAGGGGATGTAGCTGGTAATTAAAAAAAAGATTATCCACCCATGCTATATGAGTAGTTATAAATAATTGAGGTAAGATACTTTCATGAACATTAAAAAGTGATTTGTAAATATGAGCAGACACTACTGGTAAACACTGATAATATCTAGTGTGGTGGTGTTCACTGAAGGTTCTTAATTATAATTTGGCTCTTCTATGTGTAGACACGCCTGAGTTAACCATTTATGCTACAAAGCATAAGCCTCCTACACAGATAATTTCATTCAACTCATATAAACCTGATCATATTTTCCCTCAGGAATGTCCTTTCTGAAATTAAAAAAAAAAAAATACAACATGGGTTGTAAGCTCTTCTCTTGTGAAGCCATCTTCAGAATGACCAATTATTCTCGGTCATTCATCTGGAAGAGTAAGTACAAAAAGAATACCATTAGCCACAAAGTTGTCATCTTCTTCAAATAAAATTCTGATCTCTCTGGTTTGAATATTGAAATGAAAGATTCACTGTTTTCTCCTATAATGGGTCAAGAGAAAAAATGATATTTTTTTGTAACTGTCATTTTATGAAAAAACTTGATTCTGTTTGTTGGCAAGAGGCTCAGAAAAGGAACTGGTTAAGTATCACAGGACTTGGTGATTGAAATTCTAGTGCCCAGAGTAGTGGTGTCAGAATGATGAGGCATCCAGATAGTGATCTCAGAAACCTTCCCAAACAATGTGACTGCTTCATTAGAAAGGGAAGGGGGAGGGAGGAAAGGCAGGCTTAATTCTTCAGTCAGTTCCTAAGAGGCCATCGACCCTGTCTCGGAGAGACAGAGTGCTTTACTGTGGGGCCTGTTTGGGTGTCTAGGTGCAACCATTACTGAAAGATTGGAATTATTATGAGATGTTAAGTATTAGGGGCCCCAAGGAGAGCTGAAGAAGGTGGACTTCCATTGCCTGGCTCTAAGAGTCAGTCAGGCGGCCCGTTTAAGATCCCCCCCAGATGGTTTGAGAAGTTTGGTATTCGCTTATCTTTTTTAAGCTGCACAAGGGCTCTGTGTCTGGGTAAGTTCGCTGTTCAGCAAAAATGAGCACTACCCCCACCCCCACCCCGCCAACCTCCTGAGCGTACAATCAGACCATAATACCCAGGTTTCTTCATAGTTTGTCGAGGTCATGAATTCTCACCAATAGAATGTGTGCAGGAAATCGTTTGTGCCATAGTTGAGCCAAGCCTTTTAGGAAACTCGGAAGTCTCCTCCTTGCTCTGTTTCTTCCTTTATTGATTGGATGTTGATGATGGTGAGGCCTTGGGGGAGGAGGGAGCTACTTAGTAAAACAAAACATAATACGAAGGGGACTGAGCATGCCCAGAGCCACCCACCACCCAGAAACAGTTTAGGTGAGCAAGAAATAAGCTTTTATGAGGCATGAGCATTATATATTTTGAGGTTTATTTATTATAGCTGCTAGTATGACCCTAACTAACAAGGGATTTGAGCGGCTCACAACTGAAAGACTACAATTAGAGGAAGCAACATTATCAGATGTGCCTTCAGCAAACTCACAGGGAACACCATTTCAGAAACATAACCCTTTTACCTTTTCTTCCTTCTGGTTCTCATTTTTAGTTGGTCATTGCCTTACTTCCTATTTTTTTTTTTGTTTTAATTAATTAATTTATCAGTAGCAAAATCTCCTCTTTGCAACTTGTCCCTCACCAACCCCATCCTCAAATATGACTGAGTTGGGAAAAAGTTAGCAGGAAAGACTTTCATAAATCTCCCAAGAATGAGAATGGGGGTGATGTGGGAGGTGGGTGAGGAGAAGATGTTGCATTGTGATCAATGGAGGAGAGCCTCAGGAGTTCGGGATATATGAATTATTTCCACCATGATGATGGTGAGAGGAAGGCAACCATTAGGAACAATGATGGATTATTTTTAGGTATGCTAAGTTTTGAAATTCTTACTCAACAAAATGAACATTGTTTACATTCCATCTATCTTTTCAATTGTCATAAATTGAATGTAGGTATAGTGAGAACAGCAAGCCAGGGAGCACGAGCCACCTTATTCTACAGTTAAGGAAATAATTTTACTTATTTATTTATTATTTATAAGATTTTATTTTTAAGTAATTTCTACACCCAACATGGGGCTCAAATTTACAATCCCAAGATCAAGAGTCAAATGTTTTATTGACTGAGCCGGCCAGGTGCCCCAAGAAATAATTTATTTTAAATTGTTTTATTTACCTGTATATAGATTAAAATGTGAATATTTTATAGTGATTCAAAGGGGGACATGCACCCCAATGTTTATAGCAGCAATGTCCACAATAGCCAAACTATGAGAAAAGCCCAAATGTCCATTGACAGATGAATGGATAAAGATGTAGTGTATATATATATTCGATTGTGTGTGTGTGTGTGTGTGTATATGTATAATATTACTCAGGCATCAAAACGAATGAAATCTTGCCATTTGCAATAACATGGTTGGAACTAGAAGATATTATGCTAAGTGAAATAAGTCAGTCAGAGGGTGCCTGGGCAGCTCAATTGATTGACTGCCTTTGGCTCAGGTCATGATCCAGGGGTCTTGGGATCGAGTCCTTCGTTGGGTTCCCTGCTCTGCGGGGAGCCTGCTTCTCCTCTCCCTCTGCCTGCCACTCCCCCTGCTTGTGCTCTCTCTCTCTCTCTTTTTCCATCAAATAAATAAATGAATCTTTTTAAAAATTTGTTTAAAAAAAAAGTCAGCAGGCGCCTGGGTGGCTCAGTGGGTTAAGCCTCTGCCTTCAGCTCATGTCATGATCTCAGGGTCCTGGGATGGAGTCCTCCTCTTTCCTCCTCTTTCTCTCTCTCTGCTTGCCTCTCTGCCTACTTGTGATCTCTGTCTGTCAAATAAATAAATAAAACCTTATAAAAAATTAAAAAAATTTTTAAGATCAGTCAGAGAAAGACAAATACCATATGATTTCTCTCATATGTGCAACTGAAGAAACAAAACAGATGAACAAAGAGAAAGGGAAGGAAAAATAAGATAAAATCAGAGAGGGAGACAAACTATAAGAGACTCTTAACCATAGGAAACAAACTGAAGGTTGCTAAAAGGGAGAGGGGTGAAGGGGAGGGTAACTGGGTGATAGACATTAAGGAGGGCATGTGATGTGTTGGGCACTCGGTATTATATGCAACTGATGAATCACCAAATTCTACCCCTGAAACCAATAATACACTATGTATTAATTAAATTGAATTTAAATAAAAAATTTAAAAAATAAATAAATAAAATTTAAACATTAATAAAATATATTTTTTTAATTAAAAAAAAATTTTTTTTAAAGTGATCTCTACATTTAATATGGGGCTCAAACTCACAACCCAAAGATCAAGAGTCACATGCTTGGGATGCCTGGGTGGCTCAGTCTGTTAAGCATCTGCCTTCAGCTCAGGTCAAGATCTCAGGGTCCCAGGATCAAGTCCTGAATCAGGCTCCTTGCTCAGTGGGAATCCTGCTCTCCTTCTGCTGGACGCTCCTCCTGCTTATGCATGTGATCTATCTCTCTCTCTCTGACAAATAAATAAATAAAAACTTAAAAGAAAAAAAAGTTGCATGCTCTACCAGCTGAACCAGCCCAGCACCCCAAAATGTGAACACTTTTATTAAACACACAGTTATTTACAATTAAAAATACACAGTCTTTGAAGCACTGAATTATGAGACAAGTATAAATCACTTTATTGCAAGAAAGCCAAGTGAAAATTTCAGGAAATATTTGTTGAGCTCCTTTCATATGTCAGGTGCTATCACATTTGTTTTCTAGGATTCAACCAGATCTACACATTTTATTTTTCTATATATTTCAAATAGCAGCATATACAAATATATACTGCACCTCGTAAGTTTTGGTGACACCAACCTATATATAACCCAGGCAGAGTACACAAATGATAGTAACCTAAAATAAACACATTTTTACCCCTCTTGACTTTCTAATTTTGTTTGGAAGTGTCAGAGGCCAGGTTCCTGGGAAACAGACTCCTGTGATTCTTACATTTTTGGAAAGAAGTTTGATTGTGGGGTGCTCTGGAAAGCAACACTTGCAAAGAGCAAGAAAAGCAGAAGGAAAAGAAAGAGGAGAAGGTGAACCACAATGTAATTGCAAAGAGGCTTAGTTGATCCTACGCAGAGCTTTGGAGCTGGAATGATTCTTCAGAGTTGTTCCAAACTGAGACAAATGGTCTGAGCATTTTTGGAAGCTGGTTGTCCCCAGGGAGGAGTATAACCTTCAGCTCAGGACAGTTCCTGAAGAGGAACTGAGTTGTGAGCCATTAGCAGCCAATATCCCTTGATCCAAGAGGGACCTGTTGGGCATGGAGCATCCACTGTACACATATTATCTGCAATTGCACCATTTTGTCATAAAAAGAACAGTACCAGGAGGGAGATATGTGAGTAAAAAGGGAAGAGAAGAAAAATAATAAATCAGTATTTGGGGAAAAGGGAAAATAAAGAATCGTGAAAAATAATTAAATAAGTCCAAAAACTAAAACATCTGTTGTACCAGGTACGGACTATGATTTCACAACACAGCACATTCTGGTTGAACATAGGGATTAAAATGGCTAAGGTCACTTGGTCCATCAGAAAGAGTTCCGGAAAACACCTGTGAATCATGATTCAGAGGCTTGTACCGTAACCTTCAAAGCACATTAAACTGATCGGAAATGCATTCTGTTAAACTACTTAACCAACAGAGGTCATTCAGTCAGAAGAACACTTTTAGAGCATGAAGAAGCAAGTTTGAAGAACATGGATGCTGCGAATGAAGGAACTTAAGTTTAGCCACTTTCAGTCTTAGTTTTTCAGTCAGAAAAATTATCAAGTTTTCATCATCCCGTGGATGATTAGAAAATTATGGCTGTTTGACTTTGGAATCCATTCTAAGAATTTGAGGAGGCACCTGCTAACCATCTTGGTCTGGGTGTCCCTGGCAGCTGACCCAAGACAAAGACTCAGTAGCTAGTTGTTTATCTGGGAGTGGCAGGAAATAGTATGGTAGCGCGGGTATGATGTAGCGATGGAGAATGCCATTAATCAAAGGTATGAGAGGAGCTCAGCCCCATTGTGAACCATGAAGCATACACTTTAGAATTATCTCAACTGAGGGGCCGGGAAGCGAGGATATCAGTCCCCAGTTGCTATTGGAGTGGGTTATGGCTATTGCTGGTCATATTGATTCTCCTGAGCTTGAGGCCTGCTTTGTGCCAGGTAGAGCAGCCTCCCCAGGCTTAAGGAAATGGCCTTGGGGGACAGAAAGGCAGGTACTGACCGTTGGAAGCCTACAGATAAAGCCCGAGGGTTATGTGCAGAAACCTGTTAGTGTAGCCTCTGCTACATGGACAGCTGAAATATATTTTTCTTGTTATGATATGAAGGTTGGTTTCCATCTCCAAGGATGTTCCAAGCTGGGGCCAGGGGAGAGAGAAGCCAAAGGTATGCTGAGAAGAAGAAATCATTCTGAGATCTCCAAACATTTGGGCATGGCCGGGGCACAGGGGAGAAAGTGAGCGTTGACATAACCAGGCAGTCCGAGGAAACGTCCTGTGGGGGAGAGCTCATGAAGGCAGCATCCTTTGTTCACCCAGTCAGACCCTTAGACTCCTGAGCTAGAGAATAATAGCAGAGTGGAAAGTTTTCAGGTGGCGGTTACCTTGGTCCTGTGCCAGGTGTATTACTCACTGCTCACAAAACTCCAGCTGGTATTTACCCTCTGACAAAAGGGGAAAGAAAAAAGTTCTTCTGGTTTTAACGTCACTCTGGGCATGAAGCATGAAGGATAAGAGCCCAGGATGGGGAAAATGAGAAAAATTTCCCATGGTCCTCGTTTATCTTTACCACAGGATCTCAGCTATTTCTACCCCTTTAGGGAACATAAGAGTCTAAAGTGTTTTGATTCTTTAACTAAATTTTGTTTATTAACCTCATATCTGAGGAAATAACATTTAATCGGCTCACTTCCTGAAGGGCTTGTTTCATATCCTTGACTCAGATTACTGTGGTGTGATCAGGGACAGCTTTACTCTTTCCTCCCACAGGGAGCTGAAGAGCGATTCACTGGCTTCTAGTACACGCAGGAAAGACTAGAACGAGAAACATCCTGACCCTGAACATCCTCTCACGTTTTAACTCAGAGAATCCGCTCCCTGCCCCAAATTTCGTCTATAAAAAAAAATCAGCCAGGATCCCTTTGCCAAAGAGGAAGATGTTGAGCAGTTCACCTATTTAACGAATCTTTATGTAGTTCATGTATACTGTATAGAAAGCCGGGAGGGAGGTGAAAATGAGGAAATCATGTTCCCAGTCCTCATGGAACTTACTGATATTCAACAGAGAAGGAAGGCATGGGGGCAATTAATTACAACCCAACACGAAATAGTGGTTTGATACCCTATGAGAAATTAATGGTGCTGATAGACCTTCTCTCATTAAATCTTAGACCTCTTCCATTTCACACTAAATTATTCAGCAGGTGTTAAAATTCTGCCCTCATTTTTTTTTTAAGATTTTATTTATCTATTTGAGAGAGAATGAGAGAGCACAAGATGGGGGAGGGTAAGCGGGAGAAGCAGACTCCCCCCTGAGCAGGGAGCCCAACATGGGACTCGATCCTGGGACTCCAAGATCATGACCTGAGCTGAAGGCAGACACTTAACCGACTGAGCCACCCAGGAGTCCTGCCCTCAGTGGTTTCTTATGGCTTTCCCAACTCAAATAATAACTTTTCAAAGTCAGGAAGGACATCTTAAGAGCTGTGCTTTCTAAATGTCATGGTGCCCAGCAAGCTCATCTGACCACCTCTTGAGCCCCTACAGCCCTTGCCAAACTGCTTGGCCAATCAGCTCTGTAGTTGCAACATGACTTTTGAAGCCACTGATCGCTTTTATTGTACCTGATAGACAAGCCAGGGACTCTGATGATCTGGTAGACACTTCACGGACTCAAAAAGTTGTATGTGTTTAGTTGAATGTGTTAGGATTCCGTCTTCCCAGCATTGACCAGCCCGTGATGCTGTTCCATGCACACAGCCCTAAGGACTAAGCACTGGCACATGTCCTGTGCTTTTTTTAAGAAGCTGAAACATCAGCCTTTGTATTTTACCTCTGGCCCATTCATGGGATTGCTCAGATAGCATTTTCTCAGGTTTATTGCGTTTGCTTTGCAGAGTAAGTTCTTTTGTAATGAAGGATGTGGAATGGGTGCCACTCGTCGGCTCTGGAACAAGTGTCAGGCCTCAGTGCTGTGTGACAGTTCTAGAACAGTGAGTGGTAAGAGTCTGCAGCTGATCTGGTCAAGGCCTCCCAAAGAGGCACAATCAGTGCAGGCTCAGCCTGCTGCCTGTTTGATTCCTTTGGTCCCCAGCTACCAGATAGCTACTGAAATGGGTTCTAGATGCATCCATCTTTGTATTCTGGGTCTTTCTCATCCCCGTGTGAGCCCTTGTGGATATCTAGTGCCTCCCACATATCTTCAAACTGCTTTTTGCTTCTTCTCCTTTGACCCTGCCTGACTATTCTCCCTACCAAATTCCCTGCCCTTTGGAATTTCTCTTCTCTTCACATGGTCTGTTTCTTCTTCCTGTTGTAACTTGGGTGACTTCACGTAACACAGCTCTGATCAAGTGCCTCTGTCTTAATGCTGTGGCTCCCCATTATTCTCAGGAAGTCCCCATTCCCCACGTGCCAGCCCTGAATTGTGTATTCCCACTCTAGCCAATCTCTTCAGGTTCTTCTGGAATGCCTGCTTCATACTCTCCACCCCTAGATCTTCAAGCGCTGTTTCCTCTGACTGCTCTTCCTTTGATTTTATTCTTCCTATACTTTAAAGACTAGACTTTCAGGGATCATTTCCATAGTTTCTTCCTATACTTTAGGTCTCACTTAGCAGTCTCCGTATTTGGGCCTCCTTCTTGACCCGAAGACTGAAGCTACCAGTACTCACATCGATGCTATTAGACCCAACAGGGTAATGTTCTCTTTCCTTGTCTGTTCTCTGTTAGACAGAAAGGTCCATCTTTGTCTTGTTCATGCCATACATTTACTGCCTACCGCACAGTGGGTTCTTGATAGGGCCAGCTTCATGAGCACTTAGGTAGGAGTTTTGGTTTTGATACCTGTCAGTTGCTGTCTTGAACTTTTTTTTTTAAGATTTTATTTTGTTTTGTTTAATTTTAGATGAACAGTGCCTGTATGTGTGTGTGCATGCAGGCAGGTGCTTGAGGGAGGGAGAAGCAAAGGGAGAGGAGAGAGAGAGTCTTAAGCAGGCTCCACACTCAGCTTGGAGCCATGGGCAGTAAAGGCTGGGGGGCTTGATCTCACAACCATGAGATCATGATCTGAGCTGAAATCAAGAATCAAACACTTAACTGACTAAGCCTCCCAGGCATCCCTAAAAATTTTATTTTTGGGTACTCTCTACACCCAAGGTGGGGCTCAAACCCACAACCTGGAGATTAAGGTCCCACGCTCCACTGACGGAGTCAGCCAGGCATCCCTTGAACTTTTCAATCATTTGTCTTTGGGCTTATGTTTTGTGAGTGAAATCCAATGGAATAATGGAGCATACACCAGAGGGTTGGAACCCTGGTCCCCCCTCATGGGATGCTCCCTGTTCCAACCAGTGACCACTGCTGCCTTTCCTCTCCCATTCCCCTCCACCATACCCACTTTGGTGCAGGAACCTGGAAGGGTTGGTTAGATTCTTGTGCCCAGATATGGAGTCAAGCACAGAGTCATACTGCCTGTGAGTCCAGCACTCTCTGTGAGTCCCCACTCATCCAAAGGAACACAACGCTGAGTAGCAAATAAAAAACACAATGACAGGTTGAGAAGGAGGCCCCAGAAAAAAGGAAGACACTATTGTTTGCTGCTTTTTGAATAAGGGATTTTGTCTTTCATTTTGCACTGGGTCCCACATAGTATTATGTGGCTACTCCTGGCGCTCAATGAGTATTTGTTGAATAGCTGAATCAAAGAAATTTGATGAACCAAATGCATGTTTTTTTTTGTTTGTGTGTGTTTGTTTGTTTCCCCGAAGCAATTGCCCAAATGGATTTTCCAACAGGGCTGTCATTTCCTAAAATATTTTTGGAACTTCTCTTTGAGAAAGTCACTCATTTGTTCAATGATTATTTTTGAACAGTTACTATGTACCAGGTTCTGGTGTGTAGTAGTGAACTATTTAGATAAGGGTGTGGGAAATCTTGATCCTTAGAATTGTTTGCAGTGAATTTACTTTTCTAAAGAAGGCAAATGTTGCTAGGGGCCACATCTGGTGAGTAACATGGACCATAAAACTAAATGGTAACCATAATACTACTTGGGACTAAAATAAACTTTATAACTATGGAACCACAAATTAAAAACATTGGGTTTCTTATGTGAGTAAACTGATTCTGAAGATAATTTCCAAATACAAATTTCAAGACCATTTAGAATTACTTTTAATAAAGAAAGAGTATTCCAAGGTGACTATCTTGAAGCAGAAATTACTATTTAAATGTAGAAGCTCTGGTAGAAATTTTTTTTAAAAAAGATTTTATTTATTTATTTGTCAGAGAGAGAGACACACACAGGCAGGCAGAGGCTGAAGGAGAAGTAGGCTCCCTCCAGAGCAAGGAGCCGAATGTGGGACTTGATTCCAGGATGCCAGGCTCATGACCTGAGCCAAAGTAGATGCTTAACTGACTGAGCCACCCAGACGTCCCAGATATACTTAAAAAAAAAAAAAAAAAAAAGAATTGTTTTAGGTAACTTCTATTTTATTTTCTTAAACATACTTTTTAGTTTCATATGTAAAAGATTTTGGAAGTGATCTCAATGTGGTTATTAGTAATAACCTGCGTCTATGACCACATTGTTCTTATAACCTTTACTGTCAATAGTTTACTGCTTTACTCGAGCCTCTAAATTATGATTTTGTTCATCCGTTTTAGAACCTAGGGATAGCCTATTTATGTTATAATACCTCTCCTATGTAGGCTGGCCCTTATTAGCTGTGTTATCTTGACCTCTCTGTGCCTTAGTTTCCTCATAAAATTGTAGGGAGGTCTAAATAAATTAATATATGCAAAGACCTTAGAATACTACCTAGCATATGATAAATGCCACATTAAGATTTTTATTACAATAATTATTATTATCTGACCCTATGCATCTAGGTCAGGAATAGGCAAACTTTTCCTCTAAGGGGGTCAGACAGTGGATATTTAAGGCTTTGTGTGTTGATGATCTCCGTCACAACTACTCTAGCCTGTTGTGATGCCAAACTCAGCTTTAGACCATATACAAATGAATGGGCATGACTGTCTTCCAATAAAACTTTAATTACAAAAACAGGTGGCTGGTTAGATCTGGTCCATAGGCAATTCATTTGTTGTCCCTCATTGGGGCCTTTTTGATGGGTTTGAGTTTGAGTGGTGGAGGAAGGCTTGGCCAAGAGTCAAGAACAGAGCCACAGTGACCCAACATCTGAAGCCCAGGTCACAGTGGTTAATAAGCTTCTTATTGCCCAAAGTGAGGGCAGGGTGGGGAACATCTCCATGGAAGTGTAGCTGTGGTTGTAGAGTAGATAGGCTACAACTGGAAAGCTCCCTGTATTTCAATCACCAGAGCTGGTTTTGTCCTGACACATTGATTCAGTGCACATTTTAGAAACCCCTGTTCAATGAATGCTTGGGTATGCAAAGGTTTACTATGTATCTACACAGATGCCCTGTTTCTTCCAGTTAATATGGAATTTAATCTTTTAAAAACTAGAGAGTAGTTTTGTCCTAAAGGGAGAGTTTGCAGACCCCAGATTTCTATAGAACATTCTTTAGCCTTACAGTAATTGGTGAGCCTAAATATTAGGAGGAAGAGGGACCCCTGACCTGCTTGGCTATCACCTTTCCCTGGAGTAACCTCAAAGGAGCCAGGGAGTTAAGTCTTGTGTTGTTGTTGCTAATGTCCTCCCCCCCAATATCAGATCAGCATGCAATACGCTTGCCTAAGTAATAGATATTATCTAGACAGATTGGGAGAAATGGAGAGGATATTTGTTTTCTTTATGAATTTGATGTCTTAAAGTACCTGGCAGTCAGTGTGTCCTCTTTGGCAATATTCTTCTAGTTTTGCGTGGACACTCTCCTTCAGGTAAAAAAAGGTCCCTGACAGAGTGTCATGCATTCTGTATTTCCCTTGTGCTTTCCAGGGGCAGGGGTTTTTCTACAATCCTGAGGACTATTGAGACTTAAATTGGGCTCTTATTTGATACAACAAAGTACATTTTGATTCATCGATTGATTCAAGAAATATCTACTGAGCTCCTACTCATGTGCCAGATACCGTACTGATCCTTGGAGGTGCAGGGATGAGTGTACAGCACCCCTGTTCTCATGGAATTTACTGCTTGGTGATAGATGCAGACATTAAACAAGTCAGCGAACAGGTAAGGACAGCACGTTATTAGAACGAGCAAGAAGTGCTAGGAGGGAAATGGAAGTTTATAGTAATATTTCTCAAATTTGCTGGTCAGAAGAATCATCTAGGGCCCGTGGTAAAATTGGGGAGTACTTGGACCAATCCTGGACCTGCTGAATCTCTAAGGAAATCCACATATTTTATAAGTACCCCAAATAAGAAAATTTGGGAAACTTACAAATAAGAAAATTTGGGAAACCTGGTCTAAGAGAATTTAAAGCAAAAACAAAAACCCTTGTCCAACCAGGCAGTAATCTTAGAAGCTTTCCTCCTAAAGAAGGATTATTTGACAGGTCTTCGAAAGTTTGTTGTAATAATTGGCAGAAAGCTTCCATTTCAAATTTGTGTTTGCTGATGCTGATGACCTATGGACTTAAATGACACCTTTATGAAACCCTCATTAGGTTGCTAGGCAATGGCTGCTCTACTGACTTGGGTTTAGTTTCCTGGACATGAGACTTTCTGAAACTCTGTTTTCTATCTCTTTGCTAAAATATGTATTTTTTCTTATCCAGAAAAGATGCCATTGGGAATATTTACTCTGAAAACATTCTTCTCTTTTTGGGATGCCCACAGCATACTCTACAGACCTCATGGAAGACTTGACTTTAACACATTGAGGGTTTTTTTTTTTTTTTTAAAGATTTTATTCATTTATTTGAGAGAGAGAGAGTAAAAGCAGGGAGCAGGGAGAGGGCAAAAGGAGAGAGATAAGCAGGCTCCTCGCTGAGCAGGGAGCTGATTGCAGGACTCCATCCCAGGACCCTGGGATCAGGACCTGAGCCCAAGGCAGAGGCTTAACCAACGGAGCCACCCAGACATCCCTAACCCATTGAGTGTTTTGACTTGGCCTCAATGAGAGAAGTGATCCCTCTTAACAAGTTATGAATATTCTTATGCACTATTTAGTTTTAGTTACTATTATTGTGCTTGTGCTTATTTAAAGTGATATTTAACTTTCAAATATTCTTATTCTAAACCACTGTGAAATAACATTTACAGCTATATTTTCTTAGTATAAAAGTAATTTATTCATTGTAGAAATTTATAGAAACATAAAAAATAAAATTAAAAAACCACCTATATTCCTGAGGCACCTGGGTGGCTCAGTCCTTGGTGCATTCCATTTCTGATTTCAGCTCAGTTCGTGGTCTCAGGGTCATTAGGTGGAGCCCCACATGAAGCTCCCCATTCTGTGGGGAATCTGCTTGATTCTTTCCTTCTCCCTCTATCCTTCCCTGCTCCCCCCACCCACCACATGCATATGTGGGCACATGCTCTCAAATAAATCTTTAAGATAAATAAATATAGAAAAATCACCTGTATTCCTATTCACTGTCAGCATTTTCGTCTATTTCTGTTTAATCATTTTATCATTAAATTTTAATACGTTAGTTTCAATTGATCATTCACTGATAGGTAATTATAATTAGGATTAAACTTTATGTCAACTTTGTATGTAGATCTTTTAACAAAACTTGATACAGCGAGCATTTTTCTATGAAAATTTAGAATGTCTTGGTGAGTACATTATATTCCATCATGAAGATATGCAAACATTTATTTATTTAATACTTTTTCATTGCTTCATTTTTAGATGGTTTTTAATTTTTCACTTTAATATATACATTTCATAACATAACATTGGCATAAACCCCATTTTATATAAACAAATAATGTCCATATCTATGACCCATCTTTTAAGACATTCCTCGTGATGCTATTACTGGGTTGAAGAACATGCTATTTTTTGAGATTGTTAATACATGTTTCCAAATTGCTTTTCAGAAAGACTGTACCAATTTAGGCCCAGGGGGTGTCTTTAGAGGGAGATGCTAGAAATTACCCTTGACTAGATGGATCCATAGGGGCCAATAAGCACTAGGAAATGGATGTGATTTTTGGATACACTGATTAGCCTCCCTGTGTTCTGTGATTCCGGACTTGTATTCCTAACTCTGACAACCTAGTTTCACAATAAATAGTATAGGTGGGGTGTAGAAAGAGCCCTATCAACTACATCTACTATTGTACCAAAGTCTTATAGAATATATGTTACTGATGAGGAGTCATGCCATCCTCACATACAAAGGGCAGCTTATGAGTGGCACCATGGCCTGGATCTCTATTCATATTATAAACATTATTGCAAATTGGCATTTAAAGAGGAGATACAGTGAGGGAGTCATTGGTAAATGATAACACTAGTATTCTCATTAGTGGGGGATATATTCTCAGTCCTCCAGTGGAAACATTTTCAAATTCTTGGTGATTTTTCTGGTTAACTGTCTTTAGGAAAAGAAAAAATGCAGTGCTTGTAGCTTCATACTTTGTAAAATATCTTTTTCATCTTCCCTCCCCATTCTCAGCTTTCAACTGTGCATGATGTGTCAATGGAACTCAACTATGAAAAACAAGTAAAAGAAAAGCTTACCACTTCTCAGGCCTCACTGACCCCAGGTTATAAGGACACAGTTATTATATTTAGGTGGAGTTGTCATGTGGGTTAGTGTGCCCAGTGACATGTGCTGGACTGGCTCTTTCCACCAAATGAATCAGTTTGTGTAAGAAAGGAACCATAATTTATTTGACTAGGACCATAATTTTTAAGATTAGGGCTTATGTTGCATGTATGCATGTGTGTGTGTGTGTGTGTGTGTGAGAGAGAGAGAGAGAGAGAGAGGGAGAGAGAGAGAGTAGGTGTACTCTTTTACCTACAGGCACAAGTTACCATATACTGGCTTCTGGCTTCAAGCAGTAAAGATTACAGTAGTCCCTAGGATGTCTAGAGAGCATTTGGAAGCACCCTGAGGGCTTAAATTTCCACTTGATCTGATCTCTCCACTCTCTATTGGCAATTCATTAACAGCCTGAGTTTCACAAAGCAAAGCTATAGAACTACAAGAGAGATCCAGACGGACAGGCCCTGGGTGGGAAATGAACCCCTAATCACACAGAGCTGTTTTTAAGAGAGATCTTTAAGGACAGGAACAGCAGACTGGAACAGGAGAAGCGTAAGACAGGCAGGAGCTCAAAGCTGTTTGAGCAGGAGGGAGAGATCATCGGTACTGAAGAAGTTATAGAAAGTAGGATCTTCAGGGCTCCCTATAGTTAAAATAGATACAGCACTCATTCTGTCAAGTATTTTATTATCTATTGCCTTATTTGGCCATTGCCACACCTTTGAAATAAAGGGAACAAGTATTGTAGGTGTGCAATCCTTTATTTGAAACCCTTAGGGCCAGATCTTTTAGATTTCAGAATTTTTCAGAATTTAGACAAATGACATAATGCCAATTGTGTATGCTATGAAGCACCCTTAAAGGGTGTCTGAGGTATCATTCTGTTATCAGACCCATTATATGGGTAATGAGACAAATAGATATTCACAATAAGGGAAAAAAAAAACTATAAACAGTTTCACATCAGTTTAGGTGAGGTTTCTGCGGTTAGATGAGTTATGAAAATCGTTTAGTTTTTCTGAGATTTATGGAGTTTGCAATTGAGGGTAAAGGATTGTGGTCTCAATGATCCCCATTTTACAGATCAGGAAACAGAAGTCCAGAGGTGTTAGTGACAACATGCAGTGTCGTGCAGAACCTAAGTCTTTTTCCTGTCAGTTTTAGATGATCATAAAATAAGATGATTATGAATATTTCAAGATGATCTAAAGCAACCCAAGTATTTATTTTAACATTAGTGGCCTGGTATGGGGTGCCTGGCTGGCTCAGTCCGTGCAGCTTGCAACTCTTGATCTTGGGGATGTAGGTTTGAGCCCCATGCTGGGTGTAGAGATTACTTCAAAATAAAATCTTAAAAAAACCAAAATCTTTAAAAAACCCAGAGATTACTTAAAAATAAAATCTTTAAAAAAACAAAACCCAAACTCATTAATGCATAGTAATTTTTTAAGAAATTTGATTCCATCTTTGCCTCCCTAAAAATCTTTTAAACCTTTGTTTCTCTTTCTCAAGATAGGCCTTGGGATTTTAGATTTCTCCTTTGGTTCAGATGAGTTCTTTTCCAGAATTCATTGTCGTCTCAGTTGCGGACCTGCTTGAAGGGATCACTTTCATAAAAGGGGTATGTGATTCCTGAAGTTTATCTAAAGAGTTGTGCTGAGAATTAAAAAAAACAAAAACAAAAACCAGACAAGAATCATTCAGTGTTTTCCTAGCCCAAGTACAGAGAGGAATGGTCCTTGGAAAGCAGTCAAAACACAAGCCACACCCAGGTGTACCTAGGTGTTACCAAAATGGACTCTGACTTTTAAAGAACACTGCCTAAATCAAAGTGTGTAACAATCTTTAAAAGAAGTTTGCTGGCATATCTCAAAGTGCCAATGTACACTATTCTGTACTCACTTGCCATCTGTTACTCAATGGTGGATTATAGTATTTCACCTAATGTCTGAGCAAACTAGATGGTGACCAATGACTTTGAACTGACTTGGAAAAAATCAGCATTGTTAAAGAAACAATGAGCTGAGTGTTACTCAGTCTAGAATTGAGTCCCAGGGCCTTTCCTAACTTGCTCTGTTATTTGATCACGATAGTGCTTACAGTCTTTGACATAATTGTACTTTGTACAATAATCATAGTTCCTTCCCCATATGTGCATAAGATAATTCAGAAATAGACATACAAATAATTCTAGAAGGAAAAGATATAGATATAAGTATATAATTGTTTTTTTTCCTTACAAAAACCATCATAATATACCCATTTATTCACTTTTGTTTTTCTGTAACTTAATATTAAGAATATATCTTGAAACCCTTTCCTTATAGGCATACTTATATAACTCATTCTTTCGGTGCTAAATTGTATTTCATCATTTGGAGTGCCAAAATATATTTAACCAATCCCCCTTGCTGACATAGTATTGCCAGTTTTTTTTCCTATCAAAATGTATCAATGAATATACCTAAACATATACTTTACCCACCATTTTTATTAGTGAAAGCAGATTAAAATGCTTTTATTTGTTTCCTGTGGCACTAACTTAAGCTTTGTTCTTTAGGCTTTTCTTAAGACTACTTTTTAAAAGACTTTATTTATTTATTTTAGAGAGAAAGAGAGAGTGTGAGAGGGGAGAGACTGAGAGGGAGAAGCAGACTCCCCACTGAGCGGGGAGCCCAATGCAGGACTCAATCCCAGGACTCTGGGATCATGACCTGAGCCAAAGGCAGGAGCTTAACCAGCTGAGCCACCCAGGTGTCCCTTAAGACTATTTTCTTAAAGCAGTTTTAGGTTCAGAGCTAAGTTGAGGGGAAGGTACAGAGAATTTCCCTGTACTCCCTGCCCCCACACCAGCACAGCCTCCCCTCTTAACAACAGTGTCCAACAGAGGGATACTTTTTTGTTACAACTGATGAACTGACACTGACACATCATAATCACCCAAAGTCCATAGACTACATTACAGTTTACTCCTGGTGATGTACATTCACTACATTACAGTTTACTCCTGGTGGTGTACATTCCTTGGATTTAGACACGTGTATAATGGCATGTATCCATTATTATGTGACCAAATGGTATTTTCATTGTCCTATATGTTAGGTGTTGTGCTAGATGTTCTCAATTAATCTTTGACATTGCAAACTCAGGAGGATACTACTATGATTTGCTCCAATTTATAGTTTCAAAAAGAAGGCAGGCAAGGTGAAGTCTTCCTCAAAAACATAAGAACAACCACAAAGGCAACCTGTCTCAGGAAGTTTGCCTGGATGGGGAGGGATGCTTCATCACTGGGTTACCCTGTTTCTTCCGATCAATAACCTTGATCTTAAAAAAAAAAAAATTATTATTGAAGTATAGTTGACATACAATGTTATATTATTTTCAAGTGTACAACATAGTGAGTTGACAATTACGTGCTCACAATGCTCACGATGATTAAGTGCAGGTACCTTTTGTCCCCTGTTGAAAAGAAAACCACAGGTCTAAAATGTCACTTGGGTCGGGCCAAGTCACCAAACCCAATTACAGTTTGTTTGTTTGTTTCTTTTTTTTAAAGATTATTAATTTATTTATTTGTCAGAGAGAGAGAGGGAGTGAGCACAAGCAGGGGGAGCAGCAGGCAGAGGGAGAAGCAGGCCCCCACTGAGCAAGGAGCTGGATGTGGGACTCATCCTAGGACCCTGGGATCCTGACCTGAGCTGAAGGCAGATGCTTAAAGCCAGTCGGGTGTCCCCCAGCTGCAGTTTCAATATCCCCCAGAAATGTAGTTTTAACTGGTCAGTCAGGGATTTTCTGAGCAGTGTTCATGAGGTAATGTGCCACATGGACTCTCTTCCATTCTTTACAGAAAGAAGAGGTAATCCTCATAATAAGACCCTCTGCCATTGCCCGGAAGGGAAGATGATCTTGACTAAAACAATCCTTTTTTTAATTTTGCTTACAATTTTCTTCCCACCCTCCTTCCTGTAAATACCTTCCATTTTGTCTGACACCTTGGAACTCCCCTCTACTTGGTAGGTAGAATGCTGCCAGATGCATGGATTCTTTAACAAGGTCAATTAAATCTTCAAATTTACTCTTGAGTTTTGTCTTTTTAACAGGCCATATTATAATAATATTATTGACTATATTCCCTATGCTGTGCTTTTCATCTCCATTTTATTTATTTTATAACTGGAAGCTGTACCTCTTAATCCCCTTCACCTGTTTCTCCCATCCCCTCTGGCTACTACCAGTTTTTCTTTGTATTTATGAGTCTGTTTCTGATTTTTTTTCCAGTGCCCTTGATCTTGTTGTTACCTCTGGTTGTTACCTCTTTCCTCCCCTCCCCCAGCAGTTTGATCAAGTAATACCATTAACATTCATAACTCAGTTTAAATCTAATGTGTTTCTCTGTAACTTTTCCAAATGCCTTCACTTTTGTCCTTTTCCTGTAGCTGGCGGCCCTCATTCCCTTCCTTTTCTAGCAAAAACCATTCTATTCTTTTTCATTGAGGTTCCCATGATCATATTAGAGCTGCACACATTGCATTGTTGGCATTTGTCTGTATATCAATGTCTTCCATCTTGAACTCCATGAAATCAGGAACAGGCCTGCTTTTTTGTTCCGTTTTTAAAATTTATTGAAAGAGCTACTTCATCCTCCCTCCCCATCATCTTCCTATTGTTTTCCTCCCCTTACAACTGCCCTGGTGTTCTTGTAACCACTATTCCAAGGAGTTTAGTTTTCCTCATGGGTGGGGATGATTGGGAACATTTAAATTTCAGCCATGACTAGAAGAGGCAATGAAGAGATTTGTAATTGTTAATGGATCTTCCGTTAAAGGTTGGTTTCATGCTTTTCAAAATGACACAGAAGCTGCTATTTGTCTTTACAGAATATGTCTTGGCTTCTTAGAGAACTGTTGGGTGAAGATTTTTTCTCTTCAGGATGAAGATCTTGCCAAAATGTTGTATCCATGTCCCTGCTAGTATTACCTACTGTTCCAGAAACCTGGTAAGTGTCTTGGGCTACAGCTGAATGTCATTAATTTTAGGTGCTATAAATCCAGTGTTAGCAATGAATTTAGGTTCACATTCACCTTTGTTTAGCAGTTGTCTCCCTGTGCTACATTTTGGATGAATATTTAAAATACTTAAGATAATAATTTGCCTTTCAGCACCTTGGAACATTACAGTCATTTACATTTGATGAAAGTGATTTTAACACATTACCTTCCTTACTCACCACAATATCACTTCAGGATGAACTCTGGCTAAGCCAGAATTAAATGGGCAATTGAGAATAATAAATTCTATAATTCAGACCTTTACTACATTGTTTTTCTAGTAGTTGGGATCAAATGAAAAGTAGAAATAGTACATGGCAACACAGAGATTACTCAAAAAATAATTGTGAATTAAATAAACTAAGGGCTTATTTTTAATTTTTTTTTTCAAGATGGATGAAGAGAAACTCATTTTCTAGCATGGTTTCCTGAGTGTGTATATGTATATATATTTGTTGTTGTTTTTTAAATATTTTATTTATTGAGAGGGGGGAGGAGCAAAGGGAGAGAGAGAGATATACAAGTAGATTCTACACTCACCACGGAGCTGAGTGGGGCTTGATCTCACAACCCTGAGATCACGACCTGAGTTGAAATCAAAAGTCAGTGGCTTAACCAATGAAACCATCCAGGAGCCCCTTCTGAGTGTATATTGTTAAGCCCTTCTTGAAGCTGACTACTTAGCTCTTTCAACTCTGGCTTCAAGGGTCATGGCTCCTACTTCGTTCCTGTTACTACTGTTGGTCACATCCTCAGCTGTCACCCAGGATGCTCTTAGGTCTTAAAGGATGTCCCCTTGTGCCCCTACTTCATTCAATTAATCCAAGTAGAGCTTACAAGGGCCAAGAACTCTTCTGGGTGTACTAGGAATTTAACAACAAACAAAGCAGAGCCCCCCCCCCCCCCTTGCCCAAATCACTGCTTGAATGAAGCATACATAAAACTATGCTAATGTATGTATACAAACAATAAACATGATAAAGCATAACATATATAAAATGTTTTAAGAGGGTAAGTGCTGTACAGAAAAATAAGGCAGAGAAAGGGAATGGAGGGTGTTCTGTGTACACTAATTACAGTTAATGGCTACTTCGTAAGAGAGTCCAGAACAAATTCTTCTATATAAATCATATTCATCTTAGAGAGTGATGGTATGGGTACAAGTGATGGATGCCTTCAACAAATTTATAAGGTGCTTTTTTTTTTTTTTTTTAAATTCCAGGTCCCCTCTTTCTTCATATTCTTTTCCTTTTCATTGTTTCATCTTTTCTTCCCTTCTTCTTATTGTTGTTCAACTATCTTTAATGAGGCATTGGATTGGTGCAACAGAAAGAGTAGGTTTACTAACTAGGACCTAAAGCCACTTATCTCTATGAGCCTCAGTTTCCCCATCCATAAAGTGGTGATAATAA
This sequence comes from Mustela nivalis, assembly GCF_964662115.1. Lineage (NCBI taxonomy): Eukaryota > Metazoa > Chordata > Mammalia > Carnivora > Mustelidae > Mustela > Mustela nivalis. Next base: position 11,353 of record NW_028134554.1, on the reverse strand, counting down.
AAACATTTTGTAGTGTTGTGAGGATTAAAGATGAAGCATGTTTACAAAACATCACAGTCTCTAATTGCAGACCTCTTTAAATGGTAGCTATTATTAAAAGCACATCTGCTCTTATCCAAGTAAGTGGATCTATGTGTGCTAGACTCAAAGTAACTCTCTGGAAGTAACTCTCTGGAACAAAAGGAGACTAGGACCCAAACCAGGAACGGCTCTTGCAGCATCCTTAATTTTCTGACAAAGGGCTTTGCTAATATCCTATTGGAGATGGATAAGACATGTGCTCTGAATCCTCTGTAACATAAAGTCTCTCTCCAAAGCACTGATGAAGCTCTTACTAGCTAGCTTATCTTTTTTTTTTTTTAAGATTTTATTTATTTATTTGACAGATCACAAGCAGGCAGAGAGGCAGGCAGAGAGTGGAGGAAGCAGGCTCCCTGCTGAACAGAGAGCCCGATGTGGGGCTTGATCCCAGGACCCTGGGATCACGACCTGAGCCCAAGGCAGAGACCCCAACCCACTGAGCCACCCAGTTGCCCCTAACTTTCTTATCTTTTTAAAAATACACACGACAGCTCGGCGAGGAGCCTGCTTCCTCCTCCTCTCTCTCTCTGCCTACTTGTGATCTGTCAAGTAAATAAATAACATCTTTTAAAAAAAATACACAGGATAACCCTGTTATCAATAATGCCCATAATAAGCATGCTGTGCTTTTATCCCAGGTTTGCGGATAAAAAGTCAGTGAGTCCTTCCGTGACTGTCGGTGGCAGGTCCCATTATCATTCCCAGATGGAGCTGTGGATATTTGAGAGCTGCGCTCCAGGTGTGGATATGTGGGGGTGGACTCAAGAGTGTGGGAGCCGCCGTGATGCCGGGACAAAGGGACAAGCACTCGAGGATACCTCGTGAGGAGGACTCCCTGTTTCAGGGCCTCGAGCTGGGGTTCACACCTCCTGAACTGAGAGGGGGGAAAAAAAACCTTGCAGGAGTCCTGAAGACCAGTTAGTTCCTTTGGGGTTCCTGTGAGCGTCCTTCATAAGCGTGGCGTCCTCCTACCTTCCTGCTACTCTAAAGAACGTGGTTAGGAGGTAGGTGCGTTGGTAAACCCCACCGCACTTGGAAGCTTCAGGAGAACCTTCCACCCGAAAAACGAGTTAGACGCTCTGTTTCAGTAAAGATTTTACAAAGAGGGGCGGAGCCTCGTGAGGAGGTGGCCTGGGGGTGGTGCACGCGGGCCTCTGCGAGCCGCCGATTGGCTGGAACAAATGCCTGTCCCGCTTCCCTCCCTCCCCGTGTCCGGTGGCCTCGCGGCAGGGCCGGCGGGCGCGCGGAGTAGGCTGGCGGTGCCAAACTGGCAGGGGGCGTGACGAGGGAGGCGGGGAGGGGGCGTGTTGGGGCGGGGCCCGGGCGCCGCGCGTCACGGTCTGCGGCCCCGCCCCCGGACTCTACGCGGGTTACTCCTCCTCCCCCGCCTAGACCTCCCGCTCGCTCAGTTCTCGCTCCACGTTCCACGCCGCGGCCTCGCTACCCCGCGAGAGCCAGCGCTGCGGCTGCCGCGCGCACACGCTGCCCCGCGTCTGCCGCGCACGGCTCTTCCCACGCGCGCGCCTCGCTCACGGACGCACGTTCGTTTTCCCTCGCGCGCCCGGGTCTCGGCGGCGGCGGCGGCGGGCGGCGGGCGGACCGCGCGGGGCAGCTCGGTAGCGGCCGCCGCGGGCTGGCCGGCGGGCCATGGAGGCGGATGGGGCCGGCGAGCAGATGAGACCGCTACTCACCCGGGTAACCAACAGGGTGAGGGCGCCGCGGGCGGCGGGGCTCCTCGGCGGGAGCGGGCGGGGGGGGGGGCGCGGAACGAGGCAGACAAAGGCGGGGGCGCGGCGGGCGTCGCGGTCCGGCCACTTCGTCCCGGGCCCGGAGCCCCTCCGCCGCCCCGCAGCCGGCACGCCTCGCCATCCCCTTTGTGTGGCCGCCCGGGGCGCGGGTGCGAGGGGGCGGCGGCGGCGGCGGCGGCGCCCTGGAGGCCCGAGTGGGGGCAGCCGGCAGCGCGCCGCGGGCATCCTCGAGACCCGCATCCTCGCTGTGGCTCCGGCCCCGGGGGGCCGTCTGTCTGCCCTTGACCCCGACCAGCTCTTCCTTTCTCTCCTCTGCGCTCACGACCCTTACTCCTGGGCGTTCTTCCCGGCCGGGGTCTTCGTTCCGGCTACCTTGGCGCTGGTTTTCAGATTAGCCCATCGAAAACCCATCTTCTTTCTCCCTCTGAGCGCGGCTCCACCTGTTTCTAGCCTCAGGCAGTGGTGAAGAGTTGGGGTGAATCTTTTCCCTTCTTTCGATTCTCCCTGCCGGGTCCGCGTGGTATGCTTTGTTCGGTGAGTTCTCCGGCCGCGAGGACGAGCTGCTTTCGCGGCCAAGGCTGCTTTTCGCTGCTGACTCTGCCTGGTCCGCCTCCTCCTCTTTTGGCGAGAACCAGGGGAGTATCCTCCTGCCGCAGGCCAAGTAGAAAGAGGAAAGTGTCTTGAGCCCTCTGAGCTGCTCCTTCTTTCAACAGCCTAGCAAAATCTCGTATCCCGGTGGCTTTGGCTTCAGGATTAGAGGAGGGGGTTGCGGGGGGAGGCTTTTAGAAGGCCAGGGTTCCCGTTTAGGATGCTGGACCGGCGGCCCATGCTCCAGAAACTGACTTCCTGCTTTCATGTAGAATACATGTGTCCCCACAGTTGTGATTCTCTTTTCTCTTCTCTCTTCGTAATTCCTGACTCAAAGGGCATGGAAGTGTTATAAATTTTCCTACTTCCAATTCTTACTCTGTGACCAGCAAAGGAGGGGTGGTTGTCCTGAAAATTTTCCAGTCTTTAACAACTAACAGGAAAATTGCTTTTCGTGTGTTTTTATTCAAGACTTTTCTTCCAACTCGCTCCCCCCCCCTCCCCGGCCAATCTTTTTAAAGAATATTGTAAGGCCCTGGAGACTGGTCATTCGTTATTACTTCAGTATGTTCACTTACAAATTCTCAAAACATGGAGGAAAACGGAGTCTCCAGACAGTGAAGTCATTTAGCAGTGGTTTTTGGGGAAGATCAAGTCACAAGGATGGTAATGGAATACTGGAAACTCGTTCTAAGGAATCTTCAGTGATTCTTTGTGTGACATTTTGAATAAGCTGAGTTTGGGAGGTTTCTTTCTTTCTTTTCTTATTTCTCTGTTACTGTGTATCAAACAGTGTTGTCACATTTGCAAATTTTCAATTCGGAGCAGTTAAAGAACATTCTAGTGTTCATAAAGCTAGATGGAAGCTATGTCTTCTCAAATACTGTCTACTTAGCTAGCAAAAGAAGCGTAGTAATGCCATTGCCTTCTGGATCAGTGATTCATTCATTCATTGTAATAACACTTAGAACCTATTTTGTAGTATTCAACAAGACAGAACCAGCTCTGCTGTACTAGAACTTACATTCAAATGAATGACAAAGGAATTATCAAGCACTTATAGATGGCCTGGCTGGGGAGCACTTTGGAAGGTATACCTTCTAAATCTTTGGGAAGGTAAAGACTTGGCCACAGCAAATGTATACAAATCAGTATCAGAAATCAAATATAATAAGCAGTCACAGCACACAGTCTAAAACCAGAATGGGAGAACAGGAAAACTGTTGATTAAAGTAATACAGACCACTCTAACTTAAAAACTGGGAAGAGAGGAACTCTCTTGATACATGATCAGTTTTCCCCTGGAAAAGTCATAAAAATGTAAGATTATGATATTCATCAGTCATTTCTTCTTTAACAGGCAGCTACTTGGCATAGCCAAAAAAGTAGAATAAAATTAATATTTATAAAATGAAATCTTGGGTATGTGATTATGCAAAATTTTTGAATAAATTGGTGGTAGTTTATATTGCTCTGAAACAAGCCCATCTGTTCCATAATTTAGGCTCTGAGGTTTCTTCTGCTTCTAAAATTCTGTTCTTTTCATTGATCATGGTTTTGGGGTAGGAGAAAAGTCATTTATAAAAACGCAACTTTTGGCGCCAGGGTGGCTCAGCGGGTTAAGCCTCTGCCTTCGGCTCAGGTCATGATCCCAGGGTCCTGGGATCAAGCCCCACATCGAGCTCTCTGCTCAGCAGGGAGCCTGCTTCCTCCTCTCTCTCTGCCTACTCTGACTACTTTTGGTCTCTGTCTGCCAAATAAATAAAATCTTAAAAAAAAAAAAAACCAACAACGCAACTTTTGTTTGCTTCTACAGAAACTTATTGCAGGCCTCCCTTAGAAGTGAACTGTCAGTCTTATTTTCTGGTATTAAATATTCTGTTACAACAGATAACAGTTTAGAAGGTTCCCAAGTTTTGGCAAGCATTTATTCTTTTAAGCAGTACACTATTTAACATAGTTCTGTTGCCACTGAAATTTTTGGTCTGTTTCATGAATTTTGTTGTTTTACAATTTCATTTATTTTATGGGTATTAAATTATCTCCTAGGTGCCAGGCACTGGGGATATGGGCACACAAGGTAGAGTCCTAACCTCACTGAGTTTATTTTGGCCTGTATAGTGAACACACTGATAGCATTTGCATTCCTGCTAATTCTATTTATGAGTGCCAGTTCAGACATTTTCCTGAGTTCATTAGAAATGCTTTTAAAAAAGTAGTCATTCAGTAAATAAAACATAATAACAATATACTGTGAATTCAGTGGTGATTGACAAGTAGAAGGTTTTTCTGGTGGTTCTGTAAGCATACTCTTTGGGATCTGTGGTTAGGTCTTGATAACTCAAGAGATAATATGTACCCAGCATAGTATCAGAATTTTAGTTACCTTTTTGCCTTTAGTTGGTTTCTCTGCATCACAGTCCATGGAGTTGTAATAAAGGGAGAGACAGGAAATTTCATCTGTGCAAATGAAACTGTAGGACAATTGAGTTGGATTGAAGAATTGTTTTATTTGGTAATTGAGAGTGATAAGTATAGATTTTCTTCTAAGAGAGCTTAGGATATGAAAATTAGAATCTTTTTTTACACTAGTCTTCTGTTTCTTGAGTAGGTTAAAATCGAAAGCCAAAGTAACCTGTTGTTAGAGGAACCTGGTTTATTTTAGTGGTATGTGGTATGCTAACCAATATATTTTAAAGCCTTAGTAGTTAAACTTGTCAACATCCTGTAATGGGTTGTTTTTCTTCCTCTTTCCTTCCCCTTCTTTCTTGCTATATTTTACCACAAATATGATCTTGAAGTGGATAGGATCTGCAGCTCACAAAATGGGCTATTTACATAAAAGAATACAGGTAGATGCAGAGGGTTAGTGCTATTGTCAGCGGGGCTTTTGATTTATATTATAGCTTCTTCTTGTTGACTATAGATTCGTCTGTAGTTGTCTGCTTTTTATGGATTCAGTATTTCTAATTTTGCAGTAAGCATGTATCAGTAATAAAGATCAGTGTTTATCTATGTAAGGGTGCCACAACCTGCCGAGATGCTTTTAAGCCCACTTTTGAACCAAGAGAGTTTTTGGTTCCTGTACAAAGCATGTAGTCTATAGCTTACAATGAATCTTGCCTCTGTTTTTGTTTAGTAAACTACTTCATGTATTTTGTTGAGTAATATTCATCTAATTTTATACCTTGGGGAGACATTTAGGATTATTTGTAATTTTGATGATAATAAACCATGAAGGGGTCTGCTTGGCATGATGTTAGGATAGTGTTTGTTACTGTTGCTGTTAACAGTCTTCCTGAGGGCACAGGACTTAGCAGCCTCAAGTACTGCTAGGTTTCCTAAATGAGTGATTCATCACTTCATGAACTGGACATTTTTAATGACTGTTATAAGAGTGACCACTTTTTTTTTTTCCAGTGCTTGGTTTAGGAAGATAATGTGATTATGACATAAATATGCACTTTGATCTGGAGCTGATTTGTCAGTGCAGAATGGTTCTAGTTTGACAATAAGATTTTCATATTTACTCCAAAGAGGATATTTTTAAGTATTTTGATTTTTATTAAGCCATAGTTTGGATTTAATAAGTCTAAGGAGTTGTTTTTTGAGCAATGTCCAAGTGAAGGGTAAAGCATACTCTGCCTTTTCATAATGAAATAGAAGAGACAATTTAATATTTTAAATATTCTTTCTTTTGTAGAGAATATGAGATTAGTGTCACTAGTTTTTATTTTGTTTACCTGTCAGTATAGAATTGTCCTCTTTTTCTGGAGTTCAGGACTGTACTGCTTCTTTTTTGTCAGATTGCCTGATTTGGAGAACCTGTTGAGTTATATGTCATCCCTGACTAGGAACTTGGGAATTGGATATACCTTTGAAAATGGATTCACATGTGCAGCCTGCCCATACTTTATATTATAGAATGGACTGTGGACTGATTTCTCAGAAGAGCATGAGAAAGAAAAACATGATACTTTTAATCTCTTCTTCTCATCATTTGCCATAGCATACAATTAACACTTGGTGCTTTTATGTTTGGTGCATGTACTTTTATACGCAGATTGTTTTCAGCTTGATACCATTCCTTTTTTTTTTTTTTTAAAGATTTTATTTATTTATTTATTTGACAGACAGAGATCACAAGTAGGCAGAGATGCAGGCAGAGCGAGAGGGGGAAGCAGGCTCCCTGCTGAGCAAAGAGCCCCATGCACGGCTCGATCCCAGGACCCTGAGATCATGACCTGAGCCAAAGGCAGAGGCTTTAACCCACTGAGCCACCCAGGCACCTGATACCATTCTTTTTTTTTTTAAAGATTTTATTTATTTATTTGACAGACAGAGATCACAAGTAGACGGAGAGGCAGGCAGAGAGAGAGAGAGAGAGAGAGAGAGGAGGAAGCAGGCTCCCCGCTGGGCAGAGAGCCCGATGTGGGGCTCGATCCCAGGACCCTGAGATCATGACCTGAGCCGAAGGCAGAGGCTTTAACCCATTGAGCCACCCAGGCGCCCCCTGATACCATTCTTTATTCTGGAAAAATACTGGAAAAATAGTTACACAGACTCTTACTTAAACAATTGATGTATTCAACAAAGATAGGAATGTATGTAGCAGACTCTCTTCCCATTGAGTTCCATGGTAGTATTTGGAAAGGTTTTCATTAAGAAAAAAAGTTCACTTAAGAAACACATTTTTGAGTGGTGTCTGGGTAGTTCAGTCAGTTAAGCATCTGACTCTTGATTTCAGCTCAGGTCTTAATCTCAGGGTTAGGAGATTGAGCATCCCCATCCGGCTCCATGCTGGGTGTGGAGCCTGCATAAGATTCTCTCTCTCCCTCTCTTTTAAAAAAAAAAAAAGAAACAAAGAAGGAAACAAATTTTTTTTAAGAGCTCTTATTTATTTATTTGACAGAGAGACACAGCGAGAGAGGGAACACAAGCAAGAGGGAGTGGGAGAGGGAGAATCAGGCTTCCCTCGGAGCAGGAAGCCCAATGCAGGGTTCGATCCCAGGACCCTTGGATCATGACCTGAGCTGAAGGCAGACACTTAACAACTGAACCATCCAGGCACCCCAAAACAAATTTTTTAAAAAATATTTTATTTATTTATTTGAGAGAGAGTGTGTGCACGGAGCAGGGACAGGGGTAGGGACAGAGGGAGAAGCAGACTCCCCACTGAGCAAGGAACCCCTCTTAGGGCTCCATCTCTGTACCCTGGGATCATGATCAAAGGCAGTCACTTTAATGGACTGAGTCACCCAGGTGCCCCCAAAGAGACAAATTTTTGATAAGAATTTAGATTTCATTTCTATTAATAGTTTGGCTGCTGGGGTGTCATTGTGATTAGAAAAGCATCTTTTCTCTTTTGTAATTGTAGCACTTTTTAATTTTTGCCATGGGTAGGTAGGGTTTTGGGGGTAAGTGTCAGGAAATGGAAGGAAGAAGGGTATTATTGGACTCTGTTTATCTAAATTACAACAGATGCCCCCTTGTAGGCAGATTCAAACTAGCACAAGACTCCATGAGAGGAGCATGGTCTGGACTTGAGTCTCCACCGGCTCTCCCTGAAAGCCCTTTTGCCTTTCTGTAGGATACCAGTCCCAAATTGAATATGGTAGCCCCACATTTTTTGCTTTTCAATTTAATATTTCTGCTCTAATCGTTTTGCTTACTGGACTGTAATCATGCTTGGGGATTCTTTGCTCTACATTTTAAATTCCCAGGATTTTTTTTCTCCTCTGGGCATTCACATTGTCACATTCAGATCTGCAGCAGATACTGCTGTGTGATGTGAAATGTATTGCATTCTGAAAATCCTGGATGTTAAGATCATATTGTACAAAATGAATTAAAGACCCAAATGTTTTTTTTTTTTTTTTTAAATATTTTATTTATTTATTTGACAGAGAGAAATCACAAGTAGATGGAGAGGCAGGCAGAGAGAGAGGGAAGCAGGCTCTCCGCTGAGCAGAGAGCCCGATGCGGGACTCGATCCCAGGACTCTGAGATCATGACCTGAGCCGAAGGCAGCGGCTTAACCCACTGAGCCACCCAGGCGCCCCCAAGACCCAAATGTTTTAATCCTGTAAGAGTCTAGTATATGTATTTAAAATGAGAGACCTCTGTGTAAAAATCAGACCATAACCCCTCGTGATAGTTCCCATAATTATTTAGTAGACTTGACTTTGCTTGATACCATTAATTGTTAAACATGATCCCTTTGAGTGTGCTTTGTTTGCTTTGCACCAAGGTACACTTCATGATGAATTCTCTCCTGTTTTTTCATTAGCTCTGGGTTCTGTCCTAACATTTGGAGTATTAATGGTGCCACAGATAAAACAGCACTTATATTCAAAATTATTTCCAAAACAGATAAGACCATGGGGACTGTGATCCATGAATCCCCCAGAAACTGAAAAATTTTATGCTTGTATGCTTTCTTTCCGGGAGAGGATCAAATGGCTTGACATTCAGATCTCAAAGGGGTTTATAATCCAAAAAGTAGTGGAAGGAATGCTTAGTCTAAAAGTTAGCTCAGCTGGTGTTCTTAGAAGTTCATGGAAGTCTTATATTTTGCTTAAATAGATGACAATAATTATTATAGCCCTGGTATTTGCTATGGTTTGTTTTGTGGAATATTTAATCTGTAGCAGGTTTTGCCAATTAAGTTTGGGAAATGTCACACACTGTACTTTTCAGAGATTCATACTGCATAATGACATATTAAAGGCTCTGAGAAATCCTATAATAAATACATTAAACTTTGGTGGGGAGAGAATATAGTCATGGATATTTCCATTTCCAGTGAAATGGAAATTGCTGGTGGTTCTTACAAAATATGAGCAGTAGGTCACTAATCTATCCTAATACAGGTCTAAGAAAGCAAAGCCTGTGATAGTGATAATTCACTTTGTTACAGTAGCAGGAGAGTTTTGAAAAATAATCACTTAAGATGCTTTGGGAACAACCTGATAAGGTTAGGTTGAATAAATTATGGAATAGCCACAGAGTGAGGTATTACAGCTATAAAAAAAGATTGAGGAAGATCTCTTTGTACTGATGTGGACAGATCTCTAGGATTAATTGATTAAAAAAGTAAAAGGGAGTGACAGAGGGCACTATACAGTGCTTTTCTTTATGGGGATAATAAGAATGTATATTTATATTGACTAGTATTTTTATAAATACATGGGAAAGGAAAACAGAAAACCAACAAAAAATGGTTGCCATGAAGAGTATGAGGGAACAGGACTTGAGACAGGAGTGGGAGCAAAACTTTAATATGTACCTTTCTATGTGGTTTTGGTTTTGAACTGTGCAAACACAGTATTCAATAAAATAGGATGGTTTCTTACATTACTTTATGCCCTGGATTAGCATAACTAGCTATTTCATGAGTGACTTGGTATAATTTAGTATGATATCGGCTGCTTAATTTTTCACGTTAAAAAAGCACCATAAAGGGGCGCCTGGGTGGCTCAGTGGGTTAAGCCTCTGCCTTTAGCTCAGGTCATGATCCTGGGGTCCTGGGATCGAGCCCCACATGGGTATCACTGCTCAGCGGGGAGCCTGCTTCCTCCTCTCTCTCTGCCTACTTGTGACCTCTGTCTGTCAAATAAACAAATAAAATCTTAAAAAAAAAAAAGCACCATAAAAATGGCAAAGTTGTTAATACATGCTTATGAGTAAAGTCACATATTATATGTCTAACTCTATTACTGAATCTTCGGTCCTTTGACAGCTTTGAGTTTGCATGTTACTGATGTCCTGATCCTCTTCGCCCTTTCAACGCCTATCTCTCCGGGGATTTAGACTGTGGAGGATTAAGTAGAAGGCATGATGTGGAAAAAGAAGAAAAGTGTTGTAAATGAAGTGCCTTAGGCCTAGGAAAGAACTGCTTGGTTACATATATACTTACACTTAGAATTTTCCTTTTGATTTTTATACTTACCTTCAACTGAAGATCATAAGTGTTAAGAAAGAAATCATCCAGACTAATTACGATTAATTGTTGAGATTACAGCGGCACAGTTGAGGGGCCACCACTGAACTGTGTTCCTTGTTTTGCTCTAGAAGGGCCCATTACCTTGAGTGTGGTGTGACTGCTTTCCCATAGAGCTGTGCAGTGTGGCAGTGCTGTGGGAAGACATCACTGTAACTATGGATTCTTCCTGTTGTATGTACTCCCTGTGAAATGTCAGTCCCTACATTTAAAACAACTAGTTAAAAATAAGACTAAGAAATGATTTCTCTTTAGTCAGTTTTTAGAAGCCAGTAATTTGGAAGAGAGAATCATCTTTTTTTCTTCTCTTGGAAGTATTTTTGTATTTATATTTGAATATAAGCCTCAGTGGTATTCTGAGACTTCCCAGCACTTCAGATGGAATAATGAAACCTCTTCGAAGGGAAGCACTGGGTAAGGAGGAGGAATGCCATGATTCTCATATTGTTGTGAATTGATAGTCTAGGATTTATCATTTTGTCCTTTGCTCTGGGGCAAGTGAAGAACAGATAACTAACTCTTTAGAGAGAGCCTGCTTTGAGGCATGTGTTTTATTAGGTATCTTTCAGTCACTTATTATCCCTGTTACAGATGTGAACTTATAAACAGATTTCCTGAAATTTCCCAGGCCATACAATTAGTAGGAGGCCAAGCTAAGATTTGAGCTCATGGTCTATGCTAAAGCACCACTTCTCCCTCTTGTTCCATTTCTCATTAGCCTCGAGTAGTCAGTGATCCTGTTTGTCACTACCATTTAACATTAATCACATTAGGTAATTTTACATGTGTGATAATTGAAAGCTCTATTTGCCTTAGATAATGAACTGTATTTTTATATTTAAAGGTTTTTATTACTATAACTTCTGTGAATTTGTTGCTAATATTAATGGAAATTAAATATTTCAAAGAAATTTGCCTCTTTGTCTCCAGATTC
>NW_028134555.1:0-78567 GCF_964662115.1 Mustela nivalis | reverse complement strand
GGCAGTTTCTTACAAAACTAAACATATTCTTGCCAGATGATTCAGCAGGAGCAGTTCTTGGTATTTATCCAAAGAAGATGAAATCTATACCCACAAAGATGTCTATAGTAGTTTTATTCATTACTGACAAAAGCTTGGAAGCAACCAAGATATCCTTTCATAGGTGAAAGTTCAAATAAAGTGTAGTACATGCAAACAATGGAATCTTATTTAATGCTAGAGAAGTGAATTACCAAGCCATGAAAAGATATGGATATAAATATTTAATAAATATTTGATTTTAGGCTTCTACCAGTCTATCAATAGTATTAGTATATTTTAACAGTGAATGCTCAGCATTCATGAATTTACCTAATAAAATATTTGGGGTTCAATATTTTAAATATTTCAACCTCTATGATTATATTCCTAATAATTTTGAATTGGGGTAAATAAACCTGAATTTTTTGTAACTTGTTTCTTATTGCAAAAGAGCTCAATGAAATTTTAGAAAATAAAAATTTACCAAAAAAAGTTTAGTTTACTATTGCCAAATAATTTAAAACTTTACCTTATATTCAAATACATATATTTTTCTAAATTGATTTATAGGCTACTAAAACCAAAAACTTTTAGTTATACTAGATTTCATATCATGCAATCAATTCCAGAAAGCCATCTGGCAATGACATGTCTTAAATAGAGTTAAGATGGGTGTTATTACAATGCAAGATGGAAACAAAGATAGTATAACAATTGAGTGTTACATAACTTTTCTGTTTTGATCAAGTTACTAATCTACAAAAGGCTTTTATCGGTGACACACTTGGGAATTTAACAAAACTTTTAAACTAGCATGTGCGACTCATTCCTAGAAAACAACACAATCAATAACATTTTCTTTAGATGAAATCATGACTATTTCTCCATTTGACTAAAAAAGGGAGCAACCCCAATAAGTTTATTGAACATGAAAAGTTGAAATGCTGTAATGCTCCTAAGGAATTAAATGATCCAGTCTTGAATTACAAAAAAAAGGATATAAATTACCAAAGTGTTTGTATAATTGGAATGTACAACTGCCCATTATCGTTCAATAGTGTAGGCTTGTACAAGAACTCTATAAAAGAACTCCACTTCTAAACCTGGGAAAATCTTTCCCCCTATATACAACTATTAAGCCATTCATTTAGCTTTTAAAATGTACACTTAATACAGGCTTTTTACTCATTTGAACAGGCAGCAGGGCTCTATTCTTATTGCTTACATCTGAAGGATAGACGTCTAGCGTAAGAGGTAAAGCGGATAAAGGAGCCCAATAATAACAAGAAAATACAGTTTAGTGAGCCCTGACAATCTGCCAGCTACCTTTCTGAGAATACTTCAATTAATAAAACATATAAAATACCTGACCACAAAGAGCTTGCATTCTTTTGAAATATTATAGTAAAATAAACCAATAATAGAGGGGCACCTCGGTGGCTCAGTCCATTGAGTGACTGCCTTTGGCGTGGGTCATGATCTCAGGGTCCTGGGATGTAACTCCCCAGCAGGCTTTCTAGGCAGTGGGGTGTTTTCTTCTTCCTCTGCGCCCCCTCCCAATTCTCTCTCTCTCTGTCTCCAATCGGAAAATAAACCAATAATAGAATAATCATTGATGGTTGATGGTGATAAGTGTTACAAAGAAATACAAGAAAGGTAAAAGCCATTGGAGAATGCTGGGATGAAAGTTAATTGTATTTTGTGTTGGGTGGTTATATCTCATTTGTGAGATGTTATTTGCACAAAGACCCAGGAAGTGAAGGAGGGTGTTATACAAATATTAAAGGAAAAGATTGCTCTAGGCAGAGCAAGTAAGTATATAGACTTTGTGTGAACAGCTGGTCTGTTACTTTTGAGGAAAAGCAAGGAGGCCAATGAGGAGTTCATAGTGGTGGAGAGAGGAAGAACGTATTGACGTATGACGCTCTAGTACATTGAAACGCCTTCAGTTTTTATTTAATATGAAAGGGGAAGATACCAAAAGACTTTCAAAAGCAGAATAAAATCATCTGACTTGATTTTTAGGTTAAGTTGCTGTACCAAAATAAATTTGCAAGGAGAAAGGAGTGCAGTATGTGTGGAAGTGGGGTTATCAATCAAGTCAATAATTCAGGAACATATGATGGTGTTTTTAGCATGCTTGGTGGTAATAGAAGTGGTGAGTATGGTTTTTATTTTGTATCTATTTTGATGGTGAATATTCTGGTGAACAGGATGGGGTATGTGCAGGACAGACAATATCAACATTTATTTTACCTGCACAAACAGAAGGGAGGAGTCTTCATTCCCTGATATGGAGAGAATTCTGAGTTCAAATGTTCTTTCTGATTAAATGGCATAGTGATGATGTTTATTTAGTAAGACAGTGAAAGAGAGCAGTAAGCATAATGTTAAGCGGTAAGACATTATATACATTTGAACATCAAAAAACGTTGTGTTGGATCATTTGTTTATGTGGTTCCTTCAAGCTGCTGGTAGAAGACCTGGATCATACTGTGGCCTTGACCTCCAACCAGGAGTACCCGGACCTGTCCTTGGCCCTGGAACAATACTGTCTATGTTTTCCCAACACCCAAAGCTCCACCTGCTCCTCAGAGAAGAATTCCACCTTCTCTCATGTGCCGTTGCCCAGGGAGGCCTATCTGCCCTGACACCCAGCCCAGCTTGCCAATGGTGGACTCAAATGACTAGTATCCCTATTACTCCTGTCCAGATTCCATCATAAGCTGTATCCCTTACCCCCCACCCTCCCTGCAAGACTCACTGCCTTCTCCTTTGTCCCTTTCCTACTGGCAGGAGCCAGCTGCCTACCTGAGGCCTTCAACCTTTGAAGTTCACCTCACTTCCCCTTCCTCTTCCTCCTCCTTACAACCTGCTCATGAAAGAAAGGCACAGAGAGGCAGGTACTTGCTCGTGGCTACTTCCTTCCCTCCCATATGTTGGACCAAAACCCCTCCTGGCATCTGGTACTGCCTGGACGTCGAGGGAGTGAGAGATGAGGCATGCCAGTGAAAGCTGTCGGAGCTTTCCTGTTTTGGTTTTGTCTGCTTAGCATAACATGTAAGACTGAGTTCTGGTGGCAGGGACCTAGTCCTTGGGGCTATAGCACTAGCTTCGGGAGGTCAACTGCACTATGCCTTGGCTAAGAGCAACCCCTGCCCCAGAGATATGGTGCCAAGGGCTTATTAATTATGATACTAATTTGCTTTGCTGACCAAATGCCTGGTATCAACAGATGGGAAGGCAAAGACTGGAAGCAGTGTTGTGACCATGGGGTCCAGCCCCAAACTATGAAGAAAACACAAAGTTATAAATCTGAGTAAGTATATATTTACACACCTCTTTAAATAGGTTGTTATCAAAGATTTAATCAATGGGTAATATGCTGCTCATGGCTGGTAAGCATCAGTTGCCATATATTATAAACAAAGAAAAGAGGTGTCTGGGTGGCTTCCTCCATAAGTGTCCCTTCTTTTCAGGCCATGATCCCAGGGTCCTGGGATGGAGCCCCACATCAGGCTCTCTGCTCAGGGGGAAACCTGCTTCTCCTTTTCCCTCTGCCCTGCTTATAGTTCCTCTTCCTGTCTCTCTGTCTGTCAAATAAATAAAATATTAAAAAAAAACAAAATGCTTTTAAAAGGTCTTTTTTTTAATTTTAATTTTCTAGGGGTGCCTGGATGACTCAGTTGTTTAAGCAGATGTTTGCCTTTGGCTGAGGTCATGATTCCAGTGTACAGGAATACAGCCCTGCATGGGACTACTTGCACCCCAAGGAGCTTGCTTCTTCCTCTCCCTTTGCACGTTATTCCTCCCGCTTGTGCACTTCCTCTCTCTCTCTCTCTCTTGCTGTCAATAAACAAAATAAAATCTTTACTAAATAAATTAATAAATAAACCTACTTCCAGTTTAGGTCCCTTAACAAAAATTTCTACTGCTTCATTTTAAAAAAAAAAAAGATAATTTAGAAAGATGCTTCCAGAGCTAAAAAGCTGGGTTTTTTTTTTTTTGGATTAAATATAGAAGTGCTTTATAAAGTAAAAGAAAAAATATGCTATATTAACACTAATCACAGTATAACTTTGGTGGTTATATCAAGATAATGAAAAGTGATTTTAAAGCAAATTTCATTATCAGACATAAAGATCAAGGGAAAATTACAGAAGAGTAAAAGGATGAATTCATCAGGGAGTATAATAATTCTTGACTTTTAATACTTAATAACAGATTTGGGGATATATAGGGAAAAACTAAGAACAAAAATCATAACTTCTACCGTAGAAGAGAAATGGAAAAAAGTCTCAACACCTTTATTTTGAGATTATATAGACAAATGGTCATCAAATTGGTAAGATATGTAAGGCTTGAACAAAATTATCAACTAACTAGATATGCTTGATATTACAGAACACTCCCAACAACCGCAGACTACATATATCTTAAGCCATGATTTTCTTTGCAAAGGTCAACATTGATAATGTTCTAGTCATACCTCCGTGTACCAGGAAAGAATTAGCATATTTCTTGAAAGACACAGCTATCAAAGCTCCATTGAGAAACCGTAATGATGGAGAAGGGATTTGCAAATTATATATCTGATAATGGACATCTACTCTGTTTATTAAAAAATGAATAAAAATAAAATACCTTACTAATAACCAAACAGAGTATCCAATTTTACATGTGAAGAAAATTATTGAAGAGACATGTCACCAAAATGATATGGATGGCTTATAAGCACATGACAAATTTCTCAACATTTAGACATTAAAGAAATACAAATTAAAATCATAATGAGACATGCTTACATATCTATTAGAATGGCTAAAATTATAAAGGCTTATTTACTTCGTCTGAGCTAGATTGAGAAGCAACAAAAAATCTAAACTGTTGTTGGCATATATCATGATACCACCACTTTGGAAAATAGTTTGAAATATTTTTTTAAATGCAAAATATGTTGCAGTTACACCAATAGCCATTTTACTTCTAGGCATTTAACCAAGAGAAACAAACCCTATGTTCATACAAGGACTTGTATATGAATTTCATAGCAGCTTTATTTTTAAGAATTGAAAACAGTGGAAATGTTCATCAATGTCCATCAATAGAGCAAAGACAAATTATGATCTATTCATTAAAGAGATTACTGTTCAACAACCAAATGAACTATTTACAATTGGAGATTCTCAAAGTAATGATGCTGAGAAAAGAAAAGCCAGGCAATGAATAGTATATACTGTGTGATTCCATGACTATAAAAAAATATAGAAAATACAAATTTATATATAGTCACAGTCTTCAAATATATTGGTGTGATTTTCGTGCCTTCTTCTGTGCTCCCATAGCTTCCTACACTTGGATCTCCGAGCATTTGTTACACCATGTGAAAATATGAACTCTTTTTCTTTATTCCGTCTTAGTAGAATAAGAATCCTTGAAATTTTATGGACATTTGAACTCTCAGTTAGAAGCAGAAATTCTATCATACAGTAAATTTCCAAATATAAAAGCCAGAGTTTTACAATGACTTCTAAGCTTTTACCTGATCTAGCCACTCATGTGACCTCTGTGACCTCTTTCCCTGCTACTCTTCAGTCACTCACAGTGGCCTCCTTGCTATTCCTCAGATATGCCAGGCATGATCCAACCTTATGGCCTTCAAGATAGCCAATTCCTTTGTCTGGAGTGACCTTATTGCTGATAGTTCTGGGCAAATTCATCACCTTTCCATACGTTTGTTCAGTTGTCAGCTTCATTGTAACTACCCTGATCTTCCTATTAAAATTCTTACCTCCCCATTCCCTGCCTAGCAACCTTGATTTTTATCACCCTGATCTAATTTTTCTTTTTCCCCATTGTACTCATCATTCTTGAATACACTATGCAATTTTCATTCAGGTTTATACCTTTTAATTTTCTCACCCATTCAAATAAACGTTCTACAAATCCAAGTATTTCATTTACCAGTGTAGTATGAAGTAATATCTGCCATAAAATAGGTTCAATAGACAATTGGTAAATTTCAGAAAAAACTAATGTTGAGAGTATACTGAATTTCATAAGTCATTTCAATATTTATTTCCAAAAAATAAACTATGTGAAACATACCTTAAATTTACTTTCAAAATATTTTATAGCATATAATGGACAATATACATAAGCCTTAAAGAAACAATCATATAAATAACGATTTCATACCTACTTAAAAACTGCATAATACCACACTCCTAGATCCTTTCTGAATCCTCTAAAATAACCCTTCAAAAGAAATACATTTTTAAAAATAACAGATTTTTTGGCAAATAATTTAATAAAATAAAAGTTTCATTCATCTATGTAGATCAAAATAAATGTTTTTAATAAGCATGAAATTATAACTCTGAAGTGTGCTAAAATGAAACCACCTGCTAAGGGTGAGAGAACAAAAATAAACATCATTTTTCCAAATAAGAGGAATTTATTACCTTTGAATCAAAGCATGTGGATTTGTTCAAACTGGCAATAAAGGAATATGGAAACACAGAACATAGAATGTCATATTTTAGATTTCTAAAAGACTTCAAAGTGAAGAGTATACATTTTTTAAATGCTACATAATGCTACATAATGACAAGATGACAGGGTGTGACAAATAGCATTTTAAAAGCTCTACTCATAATGGAACTGAAAGTCTCATTTCCCTATAATTTTATATATGTCATTAATTTACAATATCTGGATACAACATATTACCAAACAGATGTTCATCAAAGACTAAATTATTTTTAATGGAACATAATATTTTGAACCTACATCTATTAATCATTTTTTCGATCTAACATTTATAGTCTCGCTAAACAATTTATCAGTTGTCGACAAAATTAAAAAAAAATAGGATAAAAAGTCGTGTTTGGAAAAGTAGATTTTCTTTGAAATTTGCAACTAAATGAAAATATTTGCTGATATTTTTTAAACTTTCAATGTAATTTTATATATATCTGATTTATCAGATATAAAATTTTTGGAGAAAATATGACATATTTTTTTGATCTTGGTTGAAGTTATTAATAAAGTTCAACTGCTTGTGTTATTTGCATTGTGATATCTTAGTTAATAAACATGAATAACTGGTATAAAATATGTTTTTTTAAAAATTTTATTTATTTACTTGACAGAGATCACAGGAAGGCAGAGAGGCAGGCAGAGAGAGAGAGGAATGGAAGCAGGCTCCCTGCTGAGAAGAGAGCCCACTGTGGGACTCAATCCCAGGAACCTGGAATCATAACCTGAGCCGAAGGCAGGGAATTTAACCCACTGAGCCACCCAGGCACTCTAAAATATGATTTTTTTATACATAGAATTATAGTTCTTGCCAAAATATGGAACTAGCTGGAACTGAATGCCTCCTTCAAAGTCAGCTCTTTAAAAATTATGCAAGTGTAATATAGAACTATTTCGGATATGAACCAAGAACAAAGAAATGATGATAAATTCCTTAAAAGACTCAAAGTTGCTCTTGACTGGTATGTTTCAAGCTCTATTCCTGGTTTGAGGACAGTTTTTAACAGGCCTGTCACTGTAGAAATCAGCTGGATGTCTAGAGGCTATCAGAACTGTGCAAAAACCTTGAAGGGGTAAAGACTTGAAAATTCTTTAGAGAGATTAGCTAGCTAAGGCATTATTCATCCATACATTTTCCTCCAAACAATTAAGACTGATGGATGAGGGGCACCTGAAGGGCTCTCTTATCACGTGGGTGGTGGGTTAAGCCTCTGCCTTCATCTCAAGTCATGGTCTCTGGGTCCTGGAATCCAGCCCCACATCGGGCTCTGCTCAAAAAGAAGCCTGCTTTCCTCCCTGCTTGCCTGCCTCTCTGCTTACTTGTAATCTCTCTCTCTCTCTCTCTCTCTCTCTCTCTCTGTGTGTCCAATAAATAAATAAAATCTTAAAAAAAGGCTGATGGATGCTAAATTATAAAAACTGCTCCCTCCAAATGATGCTTCTTCATAAAGATTTAAGAATTTAAAATTGTAAGAATTTAAAATTGAAACTTGATTGTAGGATTTATGTTACAGAATAACATCAAGTGAAGGCAGTTATTATTAGATCTGAAGTATTTGTGATTCTGAATTCTTGGCCTCATTAGTAAATTTATTTTTAAATTCTTCCATGGAGTGGTGATTGGCCTTCAGTCTTTCACTGATGTACATCATTGGGTCAAATGAGATGTGTGTGCCCAAATCTATATATAATCTTCTTTGTATTTCACTGGAGATGGCATTTCTGAGTTTTGTTCAATTGAATTTGGACAGATGTTTTAATAGTCACTTCTAGAGTTGTCCCTGGAGAATATCTTCCTTTTTATTTTTTTCTCTTCCTGATTCTCTGAAAAACCCTGACTAATTCACATTATCACAGTCATATCACAATTCAAGTTTTTCCAAACACTATAGCTGCAAAATAGAAGGAAGCTACTCAGAATGTAATGCTATTGTGAATGATTGAGAAAGAAAACATTATTATAATTAAGCTACCAGGTTTCAATGTATTTTATTGTTGCTTAGAAAATCCTAGCATACCCAGACTTTACAGAGATTTGATGATCCTAAGAGGAGCTGAACTCATGGACCAAAATAACTATGCACATAAAAAGTACAATTACTTACCTAAAAAAGATGATGCGGTTAACTTTATATGGCAATCCAAGTGTTATTGGAACAGGAATTTAAAAAATAGCTTAGGGGCGCCTAGGTGGCTCAGTGGATTAAGCCACTGCCTTCAGCTCAGGTCATGATCTCAGGGTCCTGGATTCAAATCCTGCATCAGGCTCTCTAATCAGCAGGGAGTCAGCTTCTCTCTCTCTCTCTCTCTCACTCTCTCTCTTTCTGCCTGCCCTCCGTCTACTTGTGATCTCTCTCTCTGTCAAATAAATAAATAAATAAATAAAATCTTGAGAAAAAAGAATGACTGTAGTTTTAAAAAATAGCTTAAAAGGGGCACCTGGGTGGCTCAGTGGGTTAAAAAGACATGTAGACCTGTGGATTAGAGTAGAGTGCCCAGATATGGACCATCAACTCTATGGTCAAAAAATTTTGACAAAGCAGAGAAAATTATACAGTGGAAAAAAGACAGCCTCTTCAATCAATGGTGCTGGAAAAATTGGACAGCTATGTATGGAAGAATGACACTCAACCATTCTCTTATACCATACATAAAAATAAATTCGAAATGGACAAACGACCTCAACGTGAGGCAGGAATCTATCAAAATCCTAGAGGAGAACATAGGCAGTAACCTCTTGGACACTGGCCACAGCAAATTCTTTCAAGACATGTCTCTAAAGACAAAGGAAACAAAAGCAAAAATGAACTTTTGGGACTTCATCAAGATCAAAAGTTTCTGCACAGTAAAGGAAACAGTCAACAAAATGAAGAGACAACCCACGGAAAGGGAGAAGATTTTCACAAATGACATTGCAGATAAAGGGCTGATATCCAAGATCTATAAAGAACTCCTCAAACTCAACACACAAAAAACAGATAATCATGTCAAAAAATGGGCAGAAGACATGAACAGACACTTCTCCAAAGAAGACATACAAATGGCAAACAGATGCATGAGAAAATGGTCATCATCATTAGCCATCAGGGAGATTCAAATCAAAAGCACATTGGGATACCACCTTACACAGTTAGAATGGCCAAAATTAACAAGGCAATAAACATCAAGTGTTGGAGAGGATGTGGAGAATGGGGAACCCTCTTACACTATTGGTGAGAATGCCAGTTGGTGCAGCTACTTTGGGATACAGTGTGGAGACTCCTTAAGAAATTAAAATTAGAGCTACCCTATGACGCTGAAATTGCACTACTGAGTATTTACCCCTAAGATACAGATGCAGTGAAAAGAAGGGACATCTGTACCTATAGCAGCAATGGCCACAGTCATTAAACTTTGGAAAGAACCAAGATGACCTTCAATGGATGAACGAATAAAGAAGATATGATCCATTTTTACAATGGAGTATTATGCTTCCTTCTGAAAGGAAGGATACCCAACTTTTGTAACAACATGGACGGGACTGGAGGAGATTTTCCTGAGTGGAATAATTCAAGCAGAGATTGTCAATTTTCATATGGTTTCACTTAATTGTGGAGCATAAAGAATAACACAGAAGACACTGGGTGATCAAGAGGAGAAGTGAGTGGGGGGAAATTGGAGGGCGAGACAGACCATGAGAGACTCTGAGAAACAAACTGAGAGTTTTGAGGGGAGGGGGCAGAGGGTTGGGTAAGCCTGTTAATGGGAGTTATGGAGGGCACATTTTGCATGGAGCACTGGGTGTGGTGCATAAACAGTGAATTTTGGAACCCTGAAAAAAATAAAATAAAAATGACAACAACTCCTTTTCCCAACATGTGGTAGGAGTCCCCCAAATGATTGGAAGCAGCCTCCATTAGAGATCAATCCACTGCATGTTGAAGGTCCTCCCACTTCAAAAAGACCAAGAAATATCCAATCCCCAAACAAAGTAAGGGCCAGCTCCACCTCATGGAATACCACCTGCTCTCCCTTAGATAGTGTGCTGTTTCTTTAATAAACCTGCCTTCTGCTTTCACTTGGGCATTGATCTCTAATTCTCACGTGCCAACAATAAAAATAATGATGGTTTACCGTTACAATTCATAGAAAAGGAGGTACAGGGAAATTGAATGGAAGGGAATAACAAAGTAGGTTCATAAGTCAATCTTCCTTGTAAAAACATTAACCTGAAAGAGCATTTCTGCCACCTCTCTCCTGTTTGATCTGATAAAGAATGACCATGATACATGAATTATAGTTCGGGATTTTGAAAAGCATAATAGCTTTATACCAACACTTGAGCTTGCTTTTATTTATTTATTTATTGCTAACAAGATAGGTCGATTTGATATGCGGTTCCTGACAACCAACCTCAGAAGAGATTCCATCTTCATGAGAAGTCAGAAAGAACCACAAACCAAACCTCAAAATGGATTCAAAGAGAAAATACTCTTAAAAAATTTCCCTTCCTGGGTCACCCGAGTGGCTCAGTGAGTTTGGCTCACTGGGCCTTTGCGTTCGGCTCAGGTCATGATCCTAGGGTCCTGGGATTGAGCCCCATGTCTAGCTCTCTACTCAGCAGAGAGCCTGCTTCCACTTCTCTCTCTGCCTACTTGTGATCTCTGTCTGTCAAATAAATAAATAAAATCTTAAAAAAAATTTTCTTGGGCACCTGGGTGGCAGAGTGAGTTAAAGCCTCTTCCTTTGGCTCAGGTCATGATTCCAGGGTCCTGGGATCGAGCCCCACATCAGGCTCACTCCTCAGCAGGAAGCCTGTTTCTTCCTCTCTCTCTGCCTGCCTCTCTTCCTACTTGTGATCTCTATCAAATAAATAAATAAAATCTTTAAAACTAAAATTTCCCTTCCTATCTGAAGCAGACCAAACCACTAACAAATTCCCCAGAAAGCTTCATCCTAAAAGTTGTACTTTCTTCAGACACCCAGCAGGAACTTCTTCTCTGGGCCTGGTATTTCTTCAATGGCCTATTCCAGAGAATAAGACACTAAACTACTGAGCGCCAAGGGCCTCAGAACCACGAAAGACATGATGAGGTGCACAATGTATGCCTCTGGTCACCAAGAGGGTATGTAAACGTTTGCTGCTTTTCTGCATTTTTCAAAGCTGAGTTTTTAGCTGGTGGCCGCTCCTTTAGGATAAATTGCTGATACCGTATAGTAAAAGCTATTATATGATCTTTTACAAACCATTTCCTATCTTTGCAATTTCATGTGCCAAGACAGACACGGATTATTTAAATCCCTGAAGAGAGTGCTATTGCATTTAAGTTGCCTGTAACCTTCGTGCAATAGATTTATGATTGATGATTTAGTTAAAATATAACTAAATATAACTAAAATATAACTGTTTTAAATATTTATTCTCAGTAAAGGATTTCAAACTATGCTCATTTAAGTAAGTTGGTACATAATCCCATTTCTATTAAAACATAGTGCAAGGACCAATGCCGCGCTTCCCAGAGAACCCCAAGCTCTTTTTCTAGAATGGCCATATGCCTATGTATCAGGCGTCCTCTTTTCACTCCCTTTGTGGAGCACCTACCATGGAGGTCATGTAATAACCAATAATCAAAAAACAAACAAAAAACCCAAACATCCAGGTCGAAGTGATTCGCGTGTGCCATGATGCAATGGCAGACCTTGCCTGGAGACGAGGAGACTGCTTAAACAGATTGCGGGCAAGCATCTCAGCCCAGGCCTGTGCTGGGGAAGCTGGTTCCCGGCTTAGGGCACAATCAGGAAGTCAGCGAAGTGAACCGAGAGTGCAGCCGGGGTTTAGGGCAGATGATCTTTTTGCAGCCAGGCAGCAGGCAGACACCCGCTTGGGGAGCCAGGCTAGGAGGCCGCCCAGCGCTGGCGCTGGCCAGACTCGCAGGCCCCCGGGGCTTCGCTGGCGCCATTGCCCACGGCCCGCACCTCAGGACGGACGGGGAGGGGGGCGGGGGCGGGGGCGGCACGGAGAAGGAGCTTTGCTAATTACCCAAGCGGGAAGTGAGCTCGCGGAGGAAGCGGTGGAGAGTCTGAGAGGAGGTGGAGGGGCTGGCAGTGGAGGGGCGCGCAGCGCCGCGGTGCTCTGCTGCGGCCCAGTTGGCACTGCAAAAGCCCCGCCCTCCCGCGCTCCAGCCCAGCCCCTGAGGCCGCACTGTCCCGCTCCCGCGGCCCGCTGCCCCGCCCCGCCCCAAGGCTTCCCCGGACGACCCTCTGCGAGCAGGTAAAGTGACACCGCTCTGCGCCCTCACCTGGAGCAGAAAGCGCGGTCCGCGAGCTCGCGGGGGTGTCGGGACCCAGCCTCCCGCGACCCCCGGGGTAGCGGGACCACCCCGGACGACGCGCCGCACCCGGGTCCCCACGGGGTCGGGCCTGGAACAGAGCCAGGCGAGGTGCCCCCCGCAGCGAGGCAATAGCCCCCATTGTTTGGCACCCACACGTGCGGGTGCCGAGGACCCCCTTCCCTCATCCCGAGCTGTGGCCCCGCCACTTTTGTTCTGGACCTGGGATCCCAGGTGGAAACTAGTCCCTCAAAGCTCCCTGGCAGCAAGGAGCACAAGGAGGGATTCTCAGTCGTCCAGTCCCCCCCCCCCCCAGCCCTGCTCTTCCTCTCTCCACATTCACATGCCTTCTGGCCTCCCTTTCCTCTCCTCGTTGTCACTTTTATTAAATGGTTTTGTTCTGCATGTTCACCTGCAGAGCGATTTCATCAATGAATATACAGGAAACTGAGTTGGAGCCCACCTGTGAGAGCCCACCTGTGGAGGCCTTTCATTAGAATGGTCTCGGGTTCTAGCATCAGTTCAGAATACTGTGTGTACCTGAGGACCAAGTCCAGATGTTTCTTTCATCTCTGATTTAAATTTGAAATCCTAATGTCACTATGACCTGGGAAGCCGAGGTCCACTGCATCTTCATCTGAAATTCCACTAGAGCTCCCATTTACCTAGTGCCCAGCCTGAGTCTGTTTTCCACTACTGTCAGGGTTCTAGAAGTTCATGCACTGCCCATCACTGACAGTAGGGGCATCTCTCTGTCCAGATTTTCCCTTTACATAAGGAGGTCAGTTACAGGAGATTAGGGCCCACTCTAAGGACCTCACTGTAATGTGATTGCATCTGTAAGGACTCTAGTTCCAAATAAGGTCACGTTCTGTGGTACCAGAGATAAGGACAGCAGCAAGGTTTCTGGGAGTAATGCAGGTCAGCTCTTAACAGTCCACTCTAGGCTCCCCAAAGTCGTGTCCTTCCCGTGTGCAAAATACTTTCACCCAATGCCCTCCAAAGCACTAATCATCCCAGAATCAACTCAAAATCTGAAATCTCATCTGTCTTCCTCCACTGAAAGACCCTGATCTCACCCAGACCCTGGGACCTGAGGACTGCATCCAGAAGCCACAGTCTCCTGGTAAAGCTGCCCATCAGGTCCTGACATCACCCTCATTCGTCCCAGCAGCCGAGGGCCTACAGTTCCCAGAGACAGTTTCTCAGAGGAAGTTTTAAGACCACCTCAGAGAACGTTCTTTGGGAGTGGATGAAGAGGGAAGGGGATCAGAGCCTCCTTCCATTCCCAGGGCACCCAGAACCCAGAGAGTGAGGCCTTGGGTGCTTTCTAGTGACAGATTCAAGGCAATTCTTTGACTTTGGGACTTCAGAGTTAATTTAGTTTTCATTTGTGATTATTATATTTGAGTGGGGGCCATAGCATTTCTTTTGACCTATGGCTGTTTTCACTCCCGGTTCTGAAGAAGCCCCTAAATCCTAACCCTGTAGAGTACTCTGATAGCTCTCAGAGACATTTTGTCTCAGCATTTCTGAAGTATTCTCAGAAAGGTAGCTGGCAGATTGTAAGGGATCATAAACTGTACTTTGTTGTTATTATTTGGCTCCTTTACGGGCTTTACCTCTTACGCTAGAAGTCTATCCTTCAGATGTAAGCAATAATAATAGAGCCCTGCTGCCTGTTCAAATGAGTAAAAAGCCTGTATTAAGTGTACATTTTAAAAGCTAAATGAATGGCTTAATAGTTATATATAGGGGGAAAGGGAACATATTTTCCACGGTTTAGAAGTGGAGTTCTTTTATAGAGTTCTTGTACAAGCCTACACTATTGAACAATAACGGGCAGTTGTACATTACAATTATACAAAAACGTTGGTAATTTATATCCTTTTTTTGTAATTCATGACTGGATCATTTAATTCCTTAGGAGCATTACAGCATTTCAACTTTTCATGTTCAATAAACTTATTGGGGTTGCTACCTTTTTATTCAAATGGAGAAATAGTCATGATTTCATCTAAAGAAAGTGTTATTGATTGTGTTGTTTTCTAGGAATGAGTCGCACATGCTAGTTTAAAAGTTTTGTTAAATTCCCAAGTGTGTCACCGATAAAAGCCTTTTGTAGATTAGTAACTTGATCAAAACAGAAAAGTTATGTAACACTCAATTGTTATACTATCTTTGTTTCCATCTTTCAGTGTAATAACACTCATCTTAACTCTATTTAAGACAAGTCATCGCCAGATGGCTTTCTGGCATTGATTGCATGATATGAAATCTAGTGTAACTAAAAGTTTTTGGTTTTAGTAGCCAATAAATCAATTTAGAAAAATATATGTATTTGAATATAAGGTAAAGTTTTAAATTATTTGGCAATAGTAAACTAAACTTTTTTTTTGTAAATTTTTATTTTCTAAAATTTCATTGAGCTCTTTTGCAATAAGAAACAAGTTACAAAAAATTCAGGTTTATTTACCCCAATTCAAAATTATTAGGAATATAATCATAGAGGTTGAAGTATTTAAAATATTGAACCCAATATATTTTATTAGGTGAATTCGTGAATGCTGAGCATTCACTGTTAAAATATACTAATACTATTGATAGACTGGTAGAAGCCTAAAATCAAATATTTATTAAATATTTGTATCAATATCTTTTCATGGCGTGGTACTTCATTTCTCTAGCATTAAATAAGATTCCATTGTTTGCATGTACTACACTTTATTTGACCTTTCACTTATGATAGGATATCTTGGTTGCTTCCAAACTTTTGTCAGTAATGAATAAAACTACTATAGACATCTTTGTGGGTATAGATTTCATCTTCTTTGGATAAATACCAAGAACTTCTACTGCTGAATCATCTGGCAAGAATATGTTTAGTTTTGTAAGAAACTGCCAAGTTGCTTTCTATTCTTTATTCTCAATAGACATGGAAGAACATTCCTGTTGCTCCACATCCTCACCAACATTTCGTGTTCTGTTGTCAGTGTTCTGGATTCTGGGTATGTACTGGTGTCTCTTTTTTGTTTTAATTTGCATTTTCCTGATGACATATGATGTGAAGCATCTTTTTATATGCTTATTTGCCATCTGTAATATTTTCTTTTGTGAGGTATCTGCTAAGGTCTTTGGCTCATTTTTAATTAGGTTATTCCCCCATTGTTGAGTTTTAAGGGGTCTTTGTGTCTTTTTGATTAACAGTCCTTTGCCAGATGTCTATTTTGCAAATTTTTTCTCATAGTCTGTGCTTTGACTTTTCATTCTCTTGGCATTGTTTCACAGAGTGGACATTTTTAAATTCAGTGCTTGTGCTTTTGTAGCTAAAGTTATTTCCAAAACCAAGGTCATTTAAATTTTCTTCTATATTACCTTCTACATGTTTCATGTTTAGGTTTATAATCCAATATGAGTTAATTTTTGTGAAGAGTGTATGATATCTGCCTGGATTTTTTTTATTTTATTATTTTATTTTATTTTTATTTTATATATTTACATTTAGCTTCACCATTACTCCAGAACCATTTGTTTAAAAGATTGTATTTTGCTCTCTTGTATTGCTTTTGCTTTTATATTAAATATAAAATATAATTGATAATATATATTCAGTTCCCTTAATCTAGTCTTTCTGTGGTACTATAATATCTTGCATACAATTATCATTATGGTAAACTTTTTAAAAAAAGATTTTATTTATTTGACAGAGAGAGATCAAAAATTGGCAGAGAGACAGACAGAGAGAGAGATGAGGAGAAGCAGGCTCCCTGCTGAGCAGAGAGCCCAATATGGGACTCGATCCCAGGCCCCTGGGATCATGCATGACCTGAGCCAAAGGTATAGGCTTAACCCACTGAGCCACACAGGTGCCCCGTCGTTATGGTAAACTTTGAAGTCAGTCCTCAGTCTTTGTTCTCCTTCAACACTATGTTGACTATTGTGAGTCTTTGCCTCTCCATATAAACTTTAAAATAAGTTTGTTAATATTAAGCAAAATGAGACCTCAAGGATCAGAGAGAATGTCTAAGAAGTACTTGATACATCCCTTGGGTATGGTTTAATGAAGTGTCCACCTTCTGAAAGCTGGGGAATCTAGATAAGGGAGGGAAAATTAGTTATGATAAAACATATCAACAAGCCTCAATAAATTTTGTAAAAGTAATTGTCATGGCTCATATACAATATGACCAACAGAAGGACTATCAAAAGGAAAGCATCAGTTATGTTTATTGTGAAATTTTTTAATCAAAATAAAGCAATGAGAGGGGAAGACACAATGAGAAAATTACCATTTTTTAATCGGTAAACTTCTTACCAAATAGAATAGGTTTATATTCTAAGTAGTATATTGAAAAGTATAACATTGGGGTGCCTGGGTGGCTCAGTGGTTTGGGCTGCTGCCTTTGGCTTGGGTCATGATCTCAGGGTCCTGGTATCGAGCCCTAAATCGGGCTCCCTGCTCCGCAGGAAGCCTGCTTCCCTCTCTCTCTCTCTCTCTCTCTCTCTCTGCCTGCCTTTCTGCCTACTTGTGATCTCTGTCTGTCAAATAAATAAATAAAATATTTTAAAAAAAAGTAAAGAAAAGTAAAACATTAAAAAATAAAATTTTATTTTAAAAAAATTATGTAATTTTTAAAAAAGTTTAAAAATGGCAGAACCATTTTTCTTATAACTGGAAAATACATTGTATATATATATCTATCAAAAATACTTGTTGGGCGCCTGGGTGGCTCAGTGGGTTAAAGCCTCTGCCTTCGGCTCAGGTCATGATCCCAGAATCCTTGGATCAAGTCCCATATCGGGCTCTCACCTCAACAGGGAGCCTGCTTCCTCCTCTCTCTCTGCCTGACCCTGCCTACTTGTGATCTCTGTCAACGAAATAAATAAAATCTTTTATAAAAAAATTAAAAAAAAAATAACTTTCATGTCTGGAATCAGGAGCATATGGAAAAAAATAATATCTGAGGACAATACTTCTGCCATGTTTTGTGCCTTGTTAATATTTTTAAACAGTCAGGCAACTTTTAGCTTTATTGAAATACCTGCTAAGATACCAGCAGTGCCTTTTGGAGCCCTATGACTATAAAAATTACTTGCAAATATTCAAAATGTTTACTATGGTGTCACTATTTAGGGCCACCACCAAGTATGTTTCAGAAGTAAGCATAACTGTTACTCTTCCATATGGCAAAAGGGCATGTTTTCAGGAGTTCCATCTGCTGTACCAGGAGGTGAATCAAGTAATGAATTTTGTCTATAAAATAATTCCCTTTTCAATCTAACATTCCTCATTCCACATTATAATAATAAAAACTAGGAGGAGACTAAAACAAACAAACAACTACAACTATAACAACCAGCTTTTCCTTCAGTGGGAAAGTAAATAGAACCTTATGAGTAGCCTGAAATTTATTTTTAAATATTTTTAAGATAAGCGTTTTGTTAGAAAACCATATATTTTATATAGCTAAGATAATAAGAGGCACAGTTTTATTAACGTCTAAAAAGTCTAGTTACTTCTATTTATTTATTAACTCATCTCTTTATGAAGTAGAAAATGATCACAC
Source organism: Mustela nivalis (assembly GCF_964662115.1). NCBI lineage: Eukaryota > Metazoa > Chordata > Mammalia > Carnivora > Mustelidae > Mustela > Mustela nivalis. The sequence goes on along the minus strand of NW_028134555.1, from coordinate 60,131 downwards.
CAATTGTATCTACCCAAGTTTGTATGCTTTGGTTATTTTATGTTTGCTATTTCCTTGCTTAATTTTTACAATATTTGATACATAATAGTATCTTTAAGTCCATCTACGGTTTCACTGAATTTGTTTGAACTTCATAAAAATGTACCATACTTTTTGCACTGTCCTTGTTTTACTTCTCTATTAACTTTCCAAGATTTATTGATGTTAGAGGGTGTAGCTATCATTTATTTTTATTCCTCCATAATGCTATGTTTACAAATTTGTATTTATCTGTACTTTTAAAAAAAAATATCTTAATTATATACCATTTCTCATCTCGCGTAACACTCACCTTACTTCTACACATATCAGATATTATGTAACTGAAAACCACAACTCAGCAACAAGATAGCTCCATTTTTCAAAATTAAATGGCTTACCAGAATTCTTTAATTCTATCCTTTATTTGTATTAGATGACCCTTTAATCTGGTATTTGGCATTGTTCATATGGAGGAAAGCTTATAAGTTTATATTCCATCAATAGAAGGATTTATTATGATTGATTAATTATTTTCATTTAGAATGCATAGAATATGGTTGATTTAATATTTCTTTCTTACTCTCTGCCTGGAACATAGCCACTAAAAAATTAAGTTAATTACCTAGACTTTAAACTGCATATTAATAGGATAACATACAGAACTCTTCTCAGATTGGAACACCTGGGTGGCTCAGTCAGTTAAACGCCTCAGCCTTTAGCTCAGGTCATGATCTTAGGGTCCTGGGACTCAGTTCTGCAACAGATTCCCTGCTTAGCCGGGAGTTTGCTTCTCCCTCCCCCTGCTGCTCCCCCTGCTTGTGGTCTCTATCACTCTCTCTCTTACAAAAAAATAAAATTAAAAAAATAAATTCTTCTCAGATAGCTAATATAGAATATTGTCTTTGTATTCATCAAAGGGAAAGTGCCATATAATAATTAAATTCAGACTACTTCAAATTCATTTTTTAACCAGTAAGAAAGTACTGGAAACAAGCCAAAAATGTTTTTAATGAATTAAAGAAGTAGATTGATTTTCAATATTTTAATGTTTCTAAAATTAATTGCAAGGTTTTTATACTAGATATCAGTGTAAATATTCATTATACAAGGATATTCTATAAATAACCCTAGAAAACTACTTAACATATATGATGACCAAAACGAGTTTGACAAAAGTCAGTTTGGGAAAAACTTACAACACCTACCACCTGAAACTCTTGTTCTATAATTTAATTATTTTAATTTACAAAAATACAAAAATAATATATCAGAGTAAGTATAATGATAGCTTTGAAGGTATGCTCTGGTTGTGCACTGTTTACTATTTAAAGGGGAATCAAATATGTGATGCTTATGGTGTGACTGTATTAAAATTCAACAAGTTCAGAAGCATACGAGGAATAGAATAAAGACAAAAGATGACCCTTACTTATCCTAAAGATAGACAATGGTATATATGTGCTAGTTGGGGAGAGAATCCAGTCCGTAGATGGAGGATGTGGTAGTGGAAAAAAAAAGACACAACGTTTTGGTTGAACGTTTAGCACTATATTTAACAAAGTGAAATTGTGTGTTAATAGCCTTGAATAAAATCCAAAAACTATTTTCAATTCATTGAAGATTATTTAGGAAAAACTTGAAAAATACAACTTGATAAGGATTCCAATAAAAGATTCATAAGCAATACAAGTTTCAGAATTTTTAGTACATTTTCCCTAAAGAGCCATTTGATTTAAATTAAAGAGAATTCTATTTACCTGCCACTTAAATAAGAGGAAATTATTTGGTTTTGTAATAAGTTATTAAAATAAATTAACATATCTTGAGAAAACAGATATGCACACTAAGTTAAAAATAATAGTGCTTAAGCTGTTCAGCAAACATTTGTAAAATTCCTTGCCATCAGCTAGCTCTGGAGTTCTGCTAGGTGAGTAAGGCCATTATGTTACTGCTCAGAGTACTGATGCAAAGCAATTGTCCCCTTCGCATCCATTTTTTGCCGTTGATATGTCATGCTATGTTGTTTAGAGATACATAGATGGCCCTACATAAAGGCCTTTTTTGGTGTGTATACGGGTGACTGTGATTTAACTTTCAAATCAGATGGCTCCTGATTTACAATGATTCAACTTATGATATATTTGGCAATGATGTGAAAGTGAAAGTGATTCAGTGAATCTGAACTTTGAACTTTGAATTTGGGTCTTTATAAAAAGGGCCAGTGTCATGTGGTATGGTGCTGTCTTGTGATGCTGGGCAGGGGCAGTGAGCCACAGCTCCCAGTCAGCTAGAAGATTACAGGGGTGAACACCTGATATTCTTACAACCATTCTATATATAACCATTCTTCTTTTTTTTAGTGTAAAATTTAATAAATTGCATGTGATATTTGATACTTTGTTATAAAATAGGCTTTGCTTAAGATGATTTTGCCCAAATGCAGGCAAATGTAAGTGTTCTGAGTATGTTTAAATAAGCCTAAGGTAAGCTATGATTTTTGATAGTTTAGGGGTATTAAATGCATTTTCAATTTTTTATGGGTGTCTCTGTACATAGCTCCCTTGTAAGCTGAGAAACATCTCTATATGTATATGTAGCCTTGGTATGGCTTACATATTACTGGCATGAAACATCTAGAACAGTACGTGTGCCATATAATTGTCTACAACATCAAACAAGTTTCTTGAAAACTTGTGCCAAAGGGGTTATGTCTTTAAGGATTCTTATTTCAGAAGGGTTCTCTCTCTCAAACGTAAGATTTTTCAGAAGGTAAGTGAAAATCTGACCAAACTAAACATTTTTCCATTTTCCCTAGTGAGCAAGGATAGCTAAAATCTATCTGCCATTTTCAACACTGTACTCAACGACTGTAATTCTAATTTAAAAACAGATTATTTTTATCAAAACCACATGTTGGCCTAATCTTACACAATATTCATAAATCTCACTCAGAGCCTTGGACACTTTTATTTGTTGAGTCTATATGGTACTACGGACATTCATCTTTTTTGACCTCATAGCTTCATGTAAGGCTATACTTTTGAAAATACATGCATCATAGTTCCATTGTAAAATGTATGGGTTATAAAATGTGCTATGCTATCAAAATGGTAATAAGAACATACAAATGACCTGATGTAATGAACTGGACCAGATTGCCAGATATCACATTTCATACCAGAAAGATTCAGTGGTAAGTTTTAAAATGGCCAGCTACACTTCGACTGAATTATAACTCATTTAACTTCTTTGTGTACAGTATTATACATTAGTCAGTATTAGAGTAAATAAGTACTTTGGACAGATGTAAATATGCTGTAATAAAAATGTTTTTCTTCTTTCTTTTATTCCTTTTCACTTGTAAGACTAGCCACAAATACCATGCCTCCCCCAAAATAATTTGCAATCCAAATTTATCTCTAAATGAATTTATTGCACAGAAAAAAATATATATATATACACTTACAGTAGACATGTTGAAGAATAGTTACACAACAGCAGGGCCCTAAATGTAAGCAGTATAGTTGTTTGTTTTGTTTTCTTTTTTCTTTAAAAAGAAAGAGGTTATGTGAAATATTGGAATTTTATTTCGAGGCCTAGTATTTCAAGACAGTTAACTACACTTACGGTGTCAACAGCCTCTTGTTGGCAGTATGATTTTATTGGCTCCATGGAATAACAGCAAGAATTTACTATTGCTTCTTTCTTTATGACACACACAGAAAAAAAAAATTGACACATTTGTTCAAGACCAACCAGAATCATTTTAACCTATCAAAATGGATGGGAGGCCTTCACTGCCAAAGTCACTGCTGGGTTTTCACAATTCATTGCAGACAATCTGCTACTCCCATTATGATAAAGGAGAGAAGAGTCATAATCATGGAAGAAAGCTAGATTAATACTTGTAATTATCATTGAATTATTTAGCCTGCTATAGGATTATTATTATTAGTGTCATTTGATAATTTTCTCTCATTTTATTAAACACAACTGTGAGTAATTACCCTACCTAATATTTCTCTATATTGGCTGACTAGCTAGCAAACATTCATGAAAATATCCATTAGCCACACATATAAAATTCCGCATTATGATGCTGTTGAATCAGAACATACCACTACCTGATCCTGTAGCTCTTTGAGGATTTGCAAATCAATTAATTCTATGTTTATTGGATTCTTCCCCTACAATTAGAAAATTTATAATAGAGGCCATGAACATTATTAGTTTTAGCATTTTAAACCAGCAATCACACTTTGATTTTTACAACAAAAGCAGAAATATAAACACACACATTTGGATCAGTTTTCTGTTAGTCTGTCTGGACTTCAAAATCCTATTCGTCAAGACAATGCACACCAAAGTTCTGGAGTAAACAAGAAATTAGATGGCACCTGAACACTTGGTTTAATATTCTCCAAAGGACTATGAAACTTATTTCTTACATTATGACATTGTTTTACAAAGATCCACACTTTTATAATGTTAGTATTTTTAATAATCAATAAAGTCAATTAATCATGATTAAAAATCAAGCAAAAATTTCTAATTTTTGCTTTTGCCCCCTCCATTTAGAACTTATTTATAGCCTGATAAATCAAAGGTCCCTATGTTTATGAAAATCTGGACAGAAATAGCTCTAAGATCCCATTCAGAACTTGATAATTATCTAAGTCTTTTGGCTCCATTTATCCTGAGAGCAAAGAGTAGGACAAAGGATTTGAATACTGTTAGTTTATCTGGGAGATTGTCCAAGGTAGAAAAGAATGGGAAAGTGATACAGTGAAGAAGCAACTTTGTCAAAGAGGTACATTGTTGATATAATTGTTGTGGATAGAAAATGAAGGCTTGCTTTTACTGAAAGGTCCTGAGAAACTTATTTAAGCTGTCCTCATGAAGACCTGAAAACTGACAATTTTATCTGTGGTTCTTATTTCCACTTTACTGAGAGCTGTCCTCAGAGGACATTAACTCTCCTACAATTTGGGGTTGTGTTGGACACATTCTAAAATGAGAGATAGAGCATGAGATGCTATCAGTGTTAAGTAACTGCAATTTCCCATGGAACTATCCACCACAGGTTTGGCTATAATCAGGTGTTGGGCCTTGATATCAGCGGGATTTTGGGCAGTATCATTTTAGGTTAATCATTACATATGAAATTTCCAAAAACTTCAACTGATGAAACTTTGATTATTAATCTATAAATATAACAATAAATCTACAGTATTCAAATTATTTTCATAAAAATACACAGACAAAGCATCAATTGATTAATATTTAAATGTTACAAAATACTGAACTGAAAGAATTTGGTCATATAACAACGTGTAACAAGTAGAACGTAGGTTTAGGTTAGAACTCAGGATGCATTTGAGACTCAGTTAAGAAATTGAATGGAGGGACGCCTGGGTGGCTCTGAGGGTTAAGCCACTGTCTTCGGCTCAGGTCATGATCCCAGGGTCCTGGGACCGAGCCCCAAATCAGGCTCTCTGCTCAGCAGGGAGCCTGCTTCCTCCTCTCTCTCTCTGCCTTCCTCTCTGCCTGCTTGTCATCTCTCTCTGTCAAATAAATAAATAAAATCTTAAAAAAAAGAAATTGAATGGATGTCTGACTATCTTATAGGTTTGCTAAAAATCAGTGACTTTGTGTTCACGTGTGGCTATGCAGGAATTTTTAACTTTCTCTAAGAAGTTATTAGATTTGATTATATAATGGCAGTAAAGGATGGGGAAAAGCAAAGTACAAACCCCATAAAGACAAAGACACTGAGTATGAGAAAAGAGTAATAGATAAGAAGAATCAATGCGTTTGAGGAAAGTGGGAATTGAAATACACAATGATTGTTGACTTTTTTAGATGGAGAAAACAAAACTAGCTTGCAAGAAGGAAATAACAGAAGACATGTTGTGATGTGAGGCAGAATCCTGGAAAAGGCAGTAACGTGGAATAAAGGAGTAGGGAGAGCATATTAGGGAATTTGGATAGGAAGGAGTTAGGAGGTAATTGCTTGATAACTTTTATATGGCCCACTTAAATGCACAGATTTCTCTTCTTTAATTTATATGGAGAACAGGGTGTCCTTTCTCTTCCCTTTCAGAGCACCAGAGGTGTACTCTTTCAGACTGAAAACCTGAAAAGCTCAGGACTCAGTTGCTTAAGCACAGCTGAGAGAACATATTTCAATTAAGATTTACATTTTGCTGTATGTAGTAGACTGTCAAAAGTGGTTTTTTGGCCATATTTTTTCATTTAACAAAAGACTACAGAGAGTGTTTTCTGGTGTTGGTTCAGAGTGTCCATCCCTCTGAACAGATTTTTCTCTCAATGTCCGGGGCAGGAAATCAATTGTTACATATGTATTCACTAAAAAAGCAGCTGGAAGATGCTGAGCACTGTGGCCCATGAGATCAAGGCACCAGCACACACTTGTGAGTGGTGAGCTCCCAAGGCTGGAGGAAAATTCTAGAATAAAGTGCTCATTAGAGAGCCATACCTTTTCTCCTGTTTCCTTGCCTCTCTGCACTACCCTCTTGTATCCACAGCATTGGAAATGCTTTTAGAAACACACCACACTGAATCACCACCAATTATGTGATTCTCTTGGTGGAAAACCAAACACTGTGTAAAAACTGTGGTTTTCTAGTTCATGCTTCTGGATGGAAAATAATTCAGAATAAGCTGATAGGAGTAGCCAAGAGAGATTTAATCTTCTGTTTGGAAAAGGGCTTCTATATAAGTGAGTAGAGGAACCTTTAAGAATTATTCATGTTTAGGGGCACCTGGGTGGCTCAGCGGGTTAAGCTTCTGCCTTTAGCTCAGGTCATGATCTCAGGGTCCAGGGATCAAGCTCCACATCAGGTTCTCTAATCAGCGGGGAACCTTTTTCCCCCTCCCTCTTTCTGCCTGTCTCTGCCTACTTGTGATCTCTGTCAAATAAATAAATAAAGATTTAAAAAAAAAATACTTATTCATGTTTACATATATGCACCAGAATGCTATGTCCCTTGTCAAATAGGCTTCAAATCAACAAAAATGATAATATTTTACTTAATAAGTTTTTTAATTCCTCTGTTAACATTTTGGAATACATCATTTTAATGCACATCTGCAAATTTGTAATCACTTCATGTGAGACAAGGAATGCTTAACAAGGCAACCAGGGGCACCGGGGTGGCTCAGTGGGTTAAGCCTCTGCCTTTGGCTCAGGGTCCTGGGTTTCGGGTCAGCGTCAGGGTTACGTTTAGGGTTAGAGTTCGGGTCAGGCTCCCATTCAGTGTCAGGGATAGTGTTAGGGTCAGGGTCCAGGTCACTGTTAGGGTCAGGGTTAAGTTTATGGTCTTTATCTGGGTCAGGTTCAGGGTGAAGTCTAGGGCCAGTGTCAGGTTTATGGTCAGGTTCAGGTATTGGTTTAAAGTCCAGATTCGGGTAAGGGACAGGCTTATATAGTGGTCATTGTTAGGGTCATGGTTAGGTTTAGGGTCAGGGCCAGGGTCAGGTTTAGGGTCACGGTCTGGTATAGGCAAAGTTCAGGGCCCGGTTTAGGGTCAGCGTCTGGTATAGGCAAAGTTCAGGGTTAGGGTTATGATCATAGTCATAGTATAGGGTCAGGGTTATTGTTAAAGTTTAGGGTTAGTGTTAGGGTTAGTGTTAGGTTGACGGGTAGGGTTAGAACTTGTTAGGGTCACAGTTCGTGGTAGGGTTAGGGGTAGTGTTAGGATTAGGTTCAGCGATAGGATTCGGGGGAGGGCCCGTGTTAGTGTAGGGTTAGGGTTACATTTAGGGTTAGAGTTACGGTCAGGCTCACAGTCAGGGTCAGATTTAGTGTTCAGGTCAGGGTCGAAGTCACTGTTAGGGTCAGGGTTAGGTTTATGGTCATGGTCTGGGTCAAGGTCAGGGTGAAGTTTAGCGCCAGTGTCAGGTTTAGTGTCATGTTCAGGTATTGGTTTAAAGTCCACATTTGGGTCAGGGACACGGTTATGTAGTGGTCAGTGTTAGTGTCATGGTTAGGATTAGGGTCAGGGTCAGGGTCAGGTGAAAGTCATGGCCAGGGTCAGGTTTAGGGTCAGGCTTTGGTTTAGGGTCAATGTTCGGTTCAGTGTCACATTAGGTTTTGGCGGTAGGTTTTGTGATTGGGGTTAGGTTTGGAGTTAGAATTAGGGTTATGGTTAGGGTAGGGTTAGACAGCGTAAGGTCAGGGTTAGGGTTTGGTTTAGGGTAGGGGTTATTGTTAGGGTCAGGGTCAGCGTTAGGTTTAAGTTCAGGGTCCTTATTAGGGTCATGGTTAGAGTTACCATTAGGTTTAGGGTTAGGGTCAGGATCACAGTCACGGTCAGTGTTAGGGTTAGGGTGAGGGTTAGGTCAGCGTCAGTTTAGGATTAGGGTCAGGGTCAGGGTCATGTTTAGGTATGAGTCATGGTTACTGTAATGTCAGAGTTAGGTTTAGGTTCAGGGTCCACATCAGGGTCAGTGTCAGGCTTAGGTTTAGGTTTAGGGTTCATGTCAGCATCACAGCCAGTGTCAGGGTCAGGGTCAGGGTTTGGGTTTGGGGCAGGCTCACAGTCAGTGTCAGGATCAGGGTTAGTGGTTACTGTTAGGGTTAGCCCCTCTTCTGGGTCATGGACCCATCCCTCAGGGTCTCAGGATAAACCCTGGGCAGAAGGGTGTAGACCCTACACCTGATCCCACTTAACCAGCCTTAAACTGGGGTGTGAACATGACTTGCCCACCAGACATCTAACCCCTCATCAGCCTGATCCTGCTTGGGGCATCTCCGCCCATGATGGCATGGCCAGGTCCTCTTTACACACAGACACACAGACACCCAGAGGCACACACACACACACACACACAAACACACACCACACACACACAGAAAGAGATATGCGGATGAGACCTAGGGCTACACTGGTAGTTCATAAGGTGTGGGCCTCTCTGACTCTGAGCCCCATTGGTGTGACCTTTTGATTTTATTAGCCAAAGGGCCTGAGGCGTTGGGGAAACCTGATATGACCTGCCAGGGAGGGGACCTGTCTGACGGGCCAGCTCTCTTCTCCCTGCATCCTCTTGGCTTCAGTACAGCAGAAGAACATGTTGCTTCCTTTAGGATGTGCCTAGAAATGAGCTGGGCAGGGGGGTTTTCTCTGTAATGGGGTGCCTGGATACGTGGGTTCCAATTCCGTTGGGCTCTGTCGTCTGGGAAGTGAGGTCACCACTGCCTGGGGGCTCCTTACCAAACTTCCTGCTGCACCAGAGCTCCCTGAGCCGCCGGTCCCCAAGCTGCTCAGGGCTCACAATCCACTCAATGCAGTGCCCCTCCAATGACACCCATACAGCCTCCCACCTGCCCCTAGGAGGCCTGGGTGCAGCTGTTATCCCTGCTAGAGGGAACAGAGCTGGGATTAGACTATGTTAGTGTTAGGGTTAGGGTTAAGAAATACTTAGGGTCAGGGTTAGGGTTAGGGTTAAGAAATACTTAGGGTCAGGGTTAGGGTTAGGGTTAGGGTTAAGAAATACTTAGGGTCAGGGTTAGGGTTAGACGTCATTGGCGTCAGGGTTAGCGAATGGCTTAGGGTATGGGGCAAGGTTCATGTCAGGATCAGGGTTAGGTTTGGGACAGGTTTAGTGTCAAGGGTAGGGTCAGGGTCTTGGTTAGGTTCATGATTATGGTAAGGTCAGCTTTTGTAGGTTCTGTTTTATGAGTAGGTTCAGGATCAGGGTTAGCTTTAGGGTTATGATTCTGTTCAGGCTCACGGATTGGGTCAGAGATAGGTTTACAGTCAGGGTTAGGGTCAGTGTTAAGGTCAAGGCCAGGGTCAGGTTTAAGTTTAGGGTCTTATATAGGCAAAGTTCAGAGTTCGGGTTATGATTAGGGTCACCGAGAGGGTCAGGATTTTGTTAAGTGGGGTTAGTGTTAGGGTTAGAGGTAGGTTGAAGGTTAGGCTTAGACCGGGTTAGGGTCAGTGTCAGGCATAATGTTAGGGGTTAGTGCCCGACTAATCTTCCAAAAACACACATTTTCATGTGCTGCTTTTCAAAACTAGCTTCCTGGCTTCCTGTTGCCTGAAAAAATAGTCTCAAATGCTTTTGTCTGGCATTCAGGGCTCTCTAGGATGGGCACTCTGGCCAACACATCACTGCTCGTTTGTTCCACCACACGCAAGTGGATCTCGGGCTAGTTATTCAGAGACCCACCTCCTCACCGACCCACCAAAGTTCTCGTGCATCTACTAAACTCACGGCTCACTCAGTGATGTTCTCAAAGGCCATTAGTGGGTGACATGCCACTGCTAGAGTCAGGAGCCAGTGTGAAGTTGCCGCTGCCTAAGTGCATGGTCTGAAAGCGGGAACGTTGATTCTCCAGGAGAAAACTGGGGCATTGTTATGAGAAGGCAGATGGCAAAACTACCCAGGTCCCCTATGACTGCTTTAACACACTCTGGACAAAATTGAAGGAGACAAGTGAACGTATTAACTCCCACTTAGGCTGTAGAAGGCAAATGCGACGGAGGGAAGGCGTTATCTTCTTCTGGAACAAACCACTTAGCTCCAGCTACTTTTATAAATAGATCAGACCCTGTCCAGGAGCCCACTTAGCTGGGTTCATTTGTATACAATGTCCATACCCTCAGGAATATTAACACTTTATCTCAGATTGCATTAATTTAAATAAAACTTAACAAAAATGGTGGGAAATGAACAAAAACACCATATTCTGTGATGAATCAAATGAAATACATTTTCAGTTGCTGTTTTCCCCATTTAAAGATAAAATTTCTGATAACTGTCATTATTTGTGAAAAGACACAAGACCAACAGTTTGTGTGCATGTGTGTTTTGGTTTTTGGTTTTTGGTTTTTTTCTTCCCCTTAAGGCTATAGCCATATTGTCACTAATAACGATCTCAAATTTGCCTGGAAGCTTTCATGGCAAATTGTCAGTCTGAGGGAAGTCACCATCCAGCCAAATGGCTTTATACATCATCAGTGCCTTTCTTTCACACACATTCTCTTCCTGGTTTAGACATTAGTTACCCTCGTTCTACACTGACACAGTATTTGCATCTCTCTCCTGTCCATAACTCCTAAAAGTTGGGGACCTCTCACTTTGGTTTCCCCAGAGCATGACATTTTATTTGGTGCTTGGGGGGCAATGGGCAGTTCAAGAAGTATGTTAATACTATCACTCAATGTCTTGATCCATGCTATGCACCAACAGTGTAGTAAATATCGTTCATTTCTTGTAACAAAGGCAGTAGGAACTTCTCCCAAGGGATGGAATTCCAAGGACAGAATGAAGGCAGAAAGGGAGCTGGTCTATTTGGACCTAATTTGTGAGAGACACTGGTTTAGGTATTTATATGTATACATTATACCACTGAACTGTCACAATCCTGCAAATTCTTACATGCTTGGGTTTCTATGTAGCAAGTTTAGCAAGCCACCCAAATTCACAGTGACAGGCCCGTGAGTCAAATCCAGCATGCTTGACTCCATGATTGTCAAGTCCACTAGCCCCATATATCATGAATCTGAGATTCATGAGTGTGTAGGTGCTATCGGGAAATGTCAAAAATGCCCATTTCAGGGACACATGGATGGCTCAGTTGGTTAATTGTCTACCTCCAGATCAGGTCATAATCCCAGCATCCTGGGATCGAGTCCCCCATCAGGCTTCTTGCTTACCAGGAGCCTGCTTCCCACTCTGCCTGCCTCTACCTCTGCTTGTGCTATCTCTCTGACAAATGAATAAATTAAATCTTTTGTAAAAATCTTGTTTAAAAGGCCCATTTTAAAGAATGTTTTAAAACATTGTTTGGACAGCAATAGAAGCGAAAGCAGAAAGACATAATGTAACGACAGATAGTTTATGTGGGAGCCCTTTGGGTACTCTGGTGGATGAATGTTTTTAAATTAGTTTTTCGTGGACATGGGGAGTTAGAGAGGAGAAGGAAGGTGGGAGAAATTGGAAGGGAAGCTGAACCATGAGAGACTATGGACTCTGAAAAACAATCTGAGGGTTTTGAAGGGGCGGGGGTTTGGGAGGTTGGGGTACCAGGTGGTGGGTATTATAGAGGGAACTGCTTGCATGGAGCACTGGGTGTGGTGCAAAAAGAATGAATACGGTTATGCTGAAAATCAATAAAAAATAAATTTAAAAAATTAGTTTTTTGTAAACTGCAAAAAAAGAAAAGCACTCCCATTTATAGCGTACACTTTATGGTTCACAAAGCACGTGCCAACAATAAAAATAATGAGGGGTTACCGTTACAATTCATAGAAAAGGAGGTACAGGGAAATTGAATGAAAGGGAATAACAAAGTAGGTTCAGAAGTCCATCTTCCTTGTAAAAAAAATTAACCTGAAAGTGCGTTTCTGCCACCTCTCTCCTGTTTGATCTGATAAAGAATGACCACGATACAGGAATTATAGTCCGGGGTTTTGAAAAGCATAATAGCTTTATACCAACACTTGAGCTTTTATTTTTTTATTTACGTATTTATGGCTAACAAGATAGCTCAATTTGATATGCGGTTCCTGACAACCAACCTCAGAAGTAATTCCATCTTCATGAGAAGTCAGAAAGAACCACAAAACAAACCTCAAAATAGATTCAAAGAGAAAATAGTCTTAAAAAAATTTCCCTTCCTAAAGCCTCTCCGTTCGGCTCAGGTCATGATCCTAGGGTCCTTGGATTGAGCCCCATGTCTGGCTCTCTGCTCAGCGGGGAGCCTGCTTCCACTTCTCTCTGTGCCTGCTCTCTGCCTACTGGTGATCTATGTCTGTCAAATAAATAAATAAAATCTAAAAAAAAAAAAATTCCCTTCCTATCAGAAGCAGACCAAACCACTAACAAATTCCCCAGAAAGCTTCATCTAAAAGGTTGTACTTTCTTCAGACACCCAGCAGGACCTTCTTCTCTGGGCCTGGTATTTCTTCAATGGCCTATTCCAGAGAATAAGACACTAAATTACTGAGCGCCATGGGCCTCAGAACCACGAAAGACATGATGAGAGGCACAAAGCAGGCCTCTGGTCACCAAGAGGGTATGTAAACGTTTGCTGCTTTTCTGCATTTTTCAAAGCTGAGTTTTTAGCTGGGGGCCCTTCCTTTATGATAAATTGCTGATACCGTATAGTAAAAGTCATTATATGATCTTTTACAAACCATTTCCTATCTTTGCATTCTCATGTGCCAAGACAGACACGGATTATTTAAATCCCTGAAGAGAGTGCTATTGCATTTAAATTGCCTGTAACCTTCGTGCAATAGATTTATGGTTGATGATAGATTTAGTTAAGAGATAACTGTTTTAAATATTTATTCTCAGTAAAGGATTTCAACCTATGCTCATTTAAGTAAGTTGGTGCATAATCCCTTTTCTATGAAACCATAGTGCAAGGACCAATGCCGCGCTTCCGCGAGAACCCCAAGCTCTTTTTCTGGAATGTCCATATGCCTATGTACCAGGCGTCCTCTTTTCACTCGCTTTGTGGAGCACCTACCATGGAGGTCATGTAATAACCAATGACCATAAAACAAAGAAAAAACCCAAACATCCAGGTTGAAGTTATTCGCGCCTGCCATCATGCAAAGGCAGACCCTGCCTGAGGGTTTCTCAGTTTTTCCGCCCCCCCTCCCCCACCCTCCCCTGGCTCTTCCACTCTCTGCATTCACATGCCTTCTGGCCTCCCTTTCCTCTCCTCATTGTCACTTTTATTAAATGGGTTTTTTCTGCATGTTGTCCCGCAGAGTGATTTCATGAATGAATATACAGGAAACTGAGTCGGAGCCCACCTGTGAGAGCCCACCTGTGGAGGCCTTTCATTAGAATGGTCTCTGGTTCTAGCCTCAGTTCAGAATACTGCGTGTACCTGAGGACCGAGTCCAGATGTTTCTTTCATCTCTGACTTGAATTTGAAATCCTAATGTCACTATGACCTGGGAAGCCGAGGTCCACAGCATCTTCACCTGAAATTCCACTAGAGCTCCCATTTACCTAGTGCCCAGCCTGAGTCTGTTTTCCACTACTGTCAGGGTTCTAGAAGTTCATGCACTGCCCACCACTGACAGTAGGGGCATCTCTCTGTCCAGATTTTCCCTTTACATAAGGAGGTCAGATACAGGAGATTAGGGCCCACTCTAAGGACCTCACTGTAATGTGATTGCATCTGTAAGGACTCTGGTTCCAAATAAGTTCACGTTCTGTGGTACCAGAGATAAGGACAGCAGCAAGGTTTCTGGGGGAAATGCAGGTCAGCTCTTAACAGTCCACTCTAGGCTCCCCAAATTCGTGTCCTTCCCGTGTGCAAAATACTTTCACCCAATGCCCTCCAAAGCACTAATCATCCCAGAATCAACTCAAAATCTGAAATCTCATCTGTCCTCCTCCACTGAAAGACCCTGATCTCACCCAGACCATGGGACCTGAGGACTGCATCCAGAAGCCACAGTCTCCTGGTAAAGCTGCCCATCAGGTACTCATATCACCCTCATTCGTCCCAGCAGCTGAGGGCCTACAGTTCCTAGAGACAGTTTCTCAGAGGAAGTTTGAAGACCACCTCAGAGGACGTTGTTTGGGAGTGGATGAAGCGGGAAGGGGGTCAGAGCCTCCTGCCATTCCCAGGGCACCCAGAACCCAGAGAGTGAGGCCTTGGGTGCATTCTAGTGACAGATTCAAGGCAATTTTTCGACTTTGGGACTTCAGAGCTAACTTAGTTTTCATTTGTGATTATTATTTTTGTGGGGGGGCCATAGCTTTTCTTTTGACCTATGGCTGTTTTCACTCCCGGTTTTGAAGTAGCCCCTAAATCCTAACCCTGTTGAGGACTCCGAAAGCTCTCAGAGCAGCAGTACTGGGGGACAGTGTGGACACATGGTTTGGTTTCTCCTCTGGCCTGATTCTGCGGCAGCCCCGCTCTGTCCTCCTCAGACTTCAGAGCAATAGCTGAATAAGTGGAGAAAGGACCAGGGGGTCAGGAAGGTGGCCACCGAAGAGTGACTTCTCTGGAGGGTGGCTGAGCTAGCGAGTGAGTGTGTTAGTCCAGCTCTGCCTGCAGTCTGGATGGAGCTGAACAGGGGCCAGGGAAGGGGAGGAGGAGCAGAGAGCGGGGACAAAGGGACCAAAGAGGAGATTCAGACGAAGGGAAGTAATTGTGAGGAGAGAAGAAACTCTAGAAGACAGGCATGTAAGAAAGGAAAAGGGATAAATTGGGCATTAGGAAAGGGCACCACCAGGGATGGAGAGAGGGGAAGGGAAGAGGGAGGGAGGGAGGAAAGGGGAAAAGAAGAAGGGAGGAGTCACCAGGCCAGGGCTCCCCCTGCATCTGAAGAAGAGGTGGCTGGTCCAGCTTGTCAAACAGGGTGCTCACTCTTTGGTCCCAGTTTCTGCTCCCAGTGCTACTGGGCTTTGCAAGGAAGGCAGGCTGTCCCCTGGGACCCACTGGAGCCCACTGGAGCCCACTGGAGCCCACAGGAGGGTGCGAGAGGTAAGATGCCACCTGGTCCTGTCCTGAGCTGCTCCCAGCTGCTAGCCTCACCACATGGTGCAAGAGGTACCCCAGAACAAAGGACACAGGCCTGCATGTCTGCCGGTGGCCCTGGGCACTTAGCTCATCGCAGTGAACCACACAGCCTCCTCAACCCAGGCTTTCAAAGCCTGCTTCTTCGTTCCTGGCTTTCATGTCTGTATGAACATGAGCCAGATCGAACTCATCTCCGACAGACAATTCTGACTCACCCCGTGTCAGATTTTTATTAGTGGCTGTGATAGAGTAAGATAGCAATGCTCCAACAAACGGACTATTTCCTCCCACATGACCTCAACAGTCTTATACATTTTCTTAGCGAAAAAATCTTGTCTCCTTCCATTAAGCTCATAATGTGGTCTAATAGTATACATGTGCCTTCGTTAGATGCGAAGCGATACAGAGGTCCTTTTTTTTTTTTTTAATTTTACAAGGTAAAGTCAGTGAACACATCTAACTTGACGAATACGTCTCTAAAATGTCAATCCAGGCAAAGCTTTTTCTGCCTACAGTTTGGAGCCTACGTGGTGACATTTTAAAAACGCTTTCAGTCCCTCAGTGAGGCTTTAGAAGCTAGCCAGGGCTTACTACGTGCCAGACACTGTGTCAGGTGTTGGAGCTAAATGGACGGAGAGCTTGGAGGCAGGCTGGGGAGGGACATCCGTGACACAACCACAGCTAGAAACGGAGGCCAGTGCTAGAAAAGAGAGAGCAGGCTGCATGGAGAGTGTGTACCATGGGGCTTGTGAGCTCACGAATAAGTGGGAGTAACTGGAGTGGGGAGACGGGGGAGAGGAAGAGGGTCTTCCCATCAATGGGAATCACCTGTGCTTGGAGGCAGGCACCATGAGGGGTCTCCACAGGAAGAGGGAGGCAGCGTGGTTGAAGGGCAGAAAGACAGGGCAGAACAGGCATCAGTCAATTGGAAGGGTAAGAAGAGACGGATGGGAGGATTATGGATGCCTTTGGAGGACTGAGAATTTGTTAGAAGATCAGTGCAGTTTTCTATGGAGACAAATGCCAGGAACTGATAGGTCTTTGAAAGGTCACTCTGGCTGCCTTTTGGCAAAGGGGTTGGTAAAAGGCACGTGCAGGTGTGAACACACCAGGTGGGAGGTGAGTGCAGGAAATCAGGTGAGGGAGCATGGGAACTTGGTCCGGGGGTATATAAGGGAAAATAGCCTTTAATGAGTTCCACAAATTGGCACCAGCTGTAGCTTCATTACAGCCCTGGAAGGAGTAGGTGGGTGTGTCCTGGAGGTTACAGAAATTACATGAGAAATGGAAGTCTTTTTAGATCTTTTTTCCAACTAGAGGAACTCTCACCTTATTGATAGAATTCCAGAGTGGGAACGGATGGACATGAGGACATCTTTGAAATGTCTGAATATGTTCTTTGACATCTTTGCAAGTGACGAGGAGACCTTGACCTTAGGAGGCCTCGGCCTTCTTTGTAGCCAAGAAGATTTCACCTACAGATTTGGGTTCTCCCTTTTAAAGTCAAGAAGACAGTCCTTCCAAAGGACACCTCCTATCATTTTAGGCTCTCATCATACCACACTTGCTGGGATCTCCAAGACCCTCTGTTCCAGGTTGTGAGTATCCACTTTGGCCACGCTGGTCTTGCCAAGAACACTACCACAGGAAATCTAGAGCCTATAGTGCTATTAATAACATCATCTAAGACTGTCTTTGCTGCCCTCAGGCCTCTTCCCACCATGACTCACTGAAGCTTTTTACACATTGTATCCATTAAGCTATAGTTCCCAAAGCTCATCTTCTCTAGTGCCATTAATTTTTAGGGGACCAGGCAAACCTTAAACTTGTCCCCCTTAATTAGATCCCTGTGCCCCCACAATCTCTTTGAATGCCTTTCACCATGATCCTTGAATGAGCTCTGAGACCACTGCTGGTACCTAACACTTCTTGGCACCTTGTCTGTTAGTTCTTGGAAGAGGAGGTGGCTATGGAGGTGAGTGGGCATGGGAGTGGGAGGATTTCTCCCTTCACTTCCTTTTTTGTTTTTTCAAATAATGGGTTTTGAGGGGGAGGGAAAGGTTAACCAATTTATTTTCCATCTCCCATTGATAAAATGTTTACCACTCCCCATTGAAAGAATTTAGATCTTTCTTTAGAATCTCCAGGAAAATCTCCCAAACCCAGCCCACCACCATGTGGATTCAGCCATCTTCTGATTCACCTCCAGATTGTCTCCTCCTAACTGCTCAAGCCACAGGTTAAGGGCGAAATGTTCAATGCCCAAGCAATTAAGTAGGGAACACGTTTATCTAAACAATTGCATGCAGCTCTGTATCTGCATACAGGGGGTCTCTCCCAAGCCTTTCCAACCTCAGCAAAACAAGAAAAAGCCCCAGCGACCTGGGGGTATATATCATTCATTCATTCCTGTGTTCAACACTCATGGCGGATCCCCACCGAGACAGTGGGAGAGCAAGGACAGGAGCAATCCCGGAAGCTGAAGTCTGAGGAGGATTTCAAATTCAAGTCAGAGATGAAAGAAACATCTGGACTCGGTCCTCAGGTACAGGCAGTATTCTGAACTGAGGCTAGAACCAGAGACCATTCTAATGAAAGGCCTCCACAGGTGGGCTCCGACTCAGTTTCCTGTATGTATATTCATTCATGAAATCGCTCTGCGGGTCAACATGCAGAACAAAACCATTTAATAAAAGTGACAATGAGGAGAGGAAAGGGAGGCCAGAAAGCATGTGAATGTGGAGAGAGGAAGTGCCAGGGGAGGAGGGGGAAGGGGGGGGCGGAAAAACCGAGAATCCCTCCATGTGCTCCTTGCTGCCAGGGAGGTCTGAGGGACTAGTTTCTACCTGGGATCCCAAGTCCAGTACAAAAGTGGCGGGGCCACAGCTCGGGATGAGGGAAGGGGGTCCTCGGCACACGCGCGTGGGGGTGCCAAACGAACTGGGCTATTGCGCTCGCTGCGGGGGGCACCTCGCCTGGCTCCATCCCCAGCCCGACCCTG
The DNA here is from genome assembly GCF_964662115.1 of Mustela nivalis. Classification (NCBI taxonomy): domain Eukaryota; kingdom Metazoa; phylum Chordata; class Mammalia; order Carnivora; family Mustelidae; genus Mustela; species Mustela nivalis. Next base: position 41,583 of record NW_028134555.1, on the reverse strand, counting down.
TGGGGACCCGGGTGCGGCGCGTCGTCCCGGGTGGTCCCGCTGCCCCAGTGGTCTCGGGAGGCTGAGTCCCGACACCCCCGCGAGCTCGCGGCCCGCGCTTTCTGCTCCAGGTGAGGGCGCAGCGCGGTGTCACTTTACCTGCTCGCAGAGGGTCGTCCGGGGAAGCCATGGGGCAGGGTGGGGCAGCGGGCCGTGGGAGCGGGACAGTGCGGCCTCAGGAGCTGGGCTGGAGCGCGGGAGTGCGGGTGTCCTGCAGTGCGGACTGGGCTGCAGCAGAGCACAGCGGAGCTGCGCGCCCCTCCTCCGCCAGCTCCTCCACCTCCTCTCAGACTCTCCGCTGCGTCCTCCTCCTCGAGCTCACTCCCGGATTCTGCAATTAGCAAAGCCCCTTCTCCGGACCGCCCACGCCCTCGCCCACCTCCCCCTCCGTCCTGAGGCGCGGGCCCGGGGCACGGGCACCGGTAAAGCCCGGGGGGCTTGGGAGGGTGGCCAGCGCCAGCGCTGAGCGGCCTCCTAGCCTGGCTCCCCGAGCGGGTGTCCACCTGCTGCCTGGCTGCAAAAAGATCATCAGCCCTAAACCCTGGCTGCACTCTCGGGTCACTTCGCTGGCTTCCTGATTGTGCCCAAAGCCGGGAAGCAGCTTCCCCAGCACAGGCCTGGGCTGAGATGCTTGCCCGCGATCTGTTTAAGCAGTCTCCTCCTCTCCAGGCAGGGTCCGCCATTGCATGATGGCACCCACGAATCACTTAGACCTGGATGTTTTGGTTTTTTGTTTCTTGTTTGGTTATTGGTTATTACATGACCTCCATGGTAGGGGATCCACAAAGGGAGTGAAAAGAGGACGCCTGATGCATACGCATATGGCCATTCTAGAAAAAGAGCTTGGGCTTCTCTGGGAATCGCGGCATTGGTCCTTGCACTATGGTTTTGCTGCATCAAATAGTTCCTTCTTCTTCAAATATAAATATATAAATATATTGATCAAGTCACTCGCATGTCTTAGGAGAATGTCATACCTTTAGTAGCAAACTTGAAATCTTGGACATTGGTTTTGATTTTTGTTTTGGTTTGATTTGGTTTGGTTTTTGTAATTTTAAAAATCCCTCCAGCCCTTGGCTGTGTCTGACCTGAGTGCTCTCTGCTGTTTCTGCAACAAAACTGTCAGGACAGCGAAAACTGTCATTGTTTACAGTGGCGACCCCTTCTGAACACTTTGTTAACACTTTGTTTGGTACAGCATCTTAACCTAAAAATCAAGTCAGATGATTTTATTCTGCTTTTGAAAGTCTTTTGGTATCTTCCCCTTTCATAATAAATAAAAACTGAAGGCGTTTCAATGTACTAGAGGGTCATACGTCAATACGTTCTTCCTCTCTCCACCACTATGAACTCCTCATTGGCCTCCTTGCTTTTCCTCAAAAGTAACAGACCAGCTGTTCACACAAAGTCTATATACTTACTTGCTCTGCCTAGAGCAATCTTTTCCTTTAATATTTGTATAACACCCTCCTTCACTTCCTGGGTATTTGTGCAAATGAGTAAAAAGCCTGTATTAAGTGGATATTTTAAAAGCTAAATGAATGGCTTAATAGATGTATATAGGGGGAAAGGGAACATATTTTCCACGGTTTAGAAGTGGAGTTCTTTTATAGAGTTCTTGTACAAGCCTACACTATTGAACGATAATGGGCAGTTGTACATTCCAATTATACAAACATTTTGGTAATTTATATCCTTTTTTTGTAATTCATGACTGGACCATTTAATTCCTTAGGAGCATTATAGCATTTCAACTTTTCATGTTCAATAAACCTATTGGGGTTGCTCCCTTTTTTATTCAAATGGAGAAATAGTCATGATTTCATCTAAAGAAAGTGTTATTGATTGTGTTGTTTTCTAGGAATGAGTCGCACATGCTAGTTTAAAAGTTTTGTTAAATTCCCAAGTGTGTCACCGATAAAAGCCTTTTGTAGTTTAGTAACTTGATCAAAACAGAAAAGTTATGTAACACTCAATTGTTATACTATCTTTGTTTCCATCTTGCATTGTAATAACACCCATCTTAACTCTATTTAAGACAAGTCATCGCCAGATGGCTTTCTGGCATTGATGGCATGATATGAAATCTAGTATAACTAAAAGTTTTTGGTTTTAGTAGCGTATAAATCCATTTAGAATAATATATGTATTTGAATATAAGGTAAAGTTTTAAATTATTTGGCAATAGTAACCTAAACTTATTTTTTGTAAATTTTTATTTTCTAAAATTTCATTGAGCTCTTTTGCAATAAGAAACAAGTTACAAAAAATTCAGGTTTATTTACCCCAATTCAAAATTATTAGGAATATAATCATAGAGGTTGAAGTATTTCAAATATTGAACCCCAAATATTTTATTAGGTAAATTCGTGAATGCTGAGCATTCACTGTTAAAATATACTAATACTATTGATAGACTGGTAGAAGCCTAAAATCAAATATTTATTAAATATTTATATCCATATCTTTTCATGGCTTGGTAATTCATTTCTCTAGCATTAAATAAGATTCCATTGTTTGCATGTACTACACTTTATTTGAACTTTCACCTATGAAAGGATATCTTGGTTGCTTCCAAGATTTTGTCAGTAATGAATAAAACTACTATAGACATCTTTGTGGGTATAGGTTTCATCTTCTTTGGATAAATACCAAGAACTGCTACTGCTGAATCATCTGGCAAGAATATGTTTAGTTTTGTAAGAAACTGCCAAGTTGCTTTCTATTCTTCATTCTCAATAGACATGGAATAACATTCCTGTTGCTCCACATCCTCACCAACATTTCGTGTTCTGTTGTCAGTGTTCTGGATTCTGGGTATGTACTGGTGTCTCTTTTTTTTTTTAATTTGCATTTTCCTGATGACATATGATGTGAAGCATCTTTTTATATGCTTATTTGCCATCTGTAATATTTTCTTTTGTGAGGTATCTGCTAAGGTCTTTGGCTCATTTTTAATCAGGTTTTTCCACGATTGTTGAGTTTTAAGGGGTCTTTGTGTCTTTTTGATTAACAGTCCTTTGCCAGATGTGTATTTTGCAAATTTTTTCTCACAGTCTGTGCTTTGTCTTTTCATTCTCTTGGCATTGTTTCACAGAGTAGACATTTTTAAATTCAGTGCTTGTGCTTTTGTAGCTAAAGTTATTTCCAAAACCAAGGTCATTTAAATTTTCTTCTATATTACCTTCTACATGTTTCATGTTTAGGTTTATAATTTAATCTGAGTTAATTTTTGTGAAGAGTGTATGATATCTGCCTGGATTTTTTTTTTATTTTATTATTTATTTTATTTTTATTTTATATTTTTACATTTAGCTTCACCATTACTCCAGAACCATTTGTTTAAAAGATTGTATTTTGCTCTATTGTATTGCTTTTGCTTTTATATTAAATATAAAATATAATTGATAATATATATTCTGTTCCTTTAATCTAGTCTTTCTGTGGTATTACAATATCTTGCTTCCAATTATCGTTATGGTATACTTTTTTTAAAGATTTTATTTATTTATTTGACAGAGAGAGATCACAAATAGGCAGAGACAGACAGAGAGAGAAATGAGGAGAAGCAGGCTCCGTGCTGAGCAGAGAGCCCAATACGGGACTCGATCCCAGGCCCCTGGGATCATGACCTGAGCCAAAGGCAGAAGGTTAACCCACTGAGGAGGAGACTAAAACAAACAAACAACTACAACTACAACAACCAGCTTTACCTTCAGTGGAAAAGTAAATAGAACCTTATGAGTAGCCTGAAATGTATTTTTAAATATTTTTAAGATAAGCGTTTTTGTTGGAAAACCATATATTTTATATAGCTAAGAAATAACAGGCAAAGTTTTATTAACGTCAAAAAAGTCTAGTTACTTCTATTTATCTATTAACTCATCTCTTTATGAAGTAGAACATGATCACACCTATTGTATCTACCCAAATTTGTATGCTTTGGTTATTTTATGTTTGCTATTTCCTTGCTTAATTTTTACAATATTTGATACATAATAGTATCTTTAAGTCCATCTATGGTTTCACAGAATTTGTTTGAACTTCATAAATATGTACAATACTTTTTGCACGATGATTAAAAATTACGAGATATGGGGGCTCCTGGGTGGCTCAGTGGTTTAGGCCTCTGCCTTCGGCTCAGGTCATGATTTCAGGGTCCTGGGATGGAGCCCCACATCGGGCTCTCTGCTCAGCGGGGAGCCTGCTCCCCCACCCCTCTCTCTGCCTCCCTCTCTACCTACTTGTGATCGTTCAATGGGTAAATAAGATCTTTCAAAAAAGATTCACTAGGTGTGAAATACACCGAGGCTATGGGAAGGAAAATGATTTCACTTGATCTGACTAGGAAGTGGTTGAAGCCTGAATTAAAGTGCTACAAAAAGAGTCAAGACCTGGGAAATATATGGGTAAAATATCCCTAGAAAAACAGCAATAATAACGGGCTGCTCTGTATTGATCCAATCCTACGGTAGGCAAAGAAGAGCTGGTTTTAGCCAGAGGATGATCTCTGTTTGTCTTCATGATCTGGCATTTCCTGCAAGCCAGGCATGGGGCTCTGCACTTGAGCTGCAAATGTTGGGTGGCCCTCAGTGTCCCTTTTCTCTTCTCAGTGGTACAACGGGCATGTCCATGGTGCAGTGTGACAGGTTTTACCACAGGGAGATAAAAGACTGCCAAGGGTAGGTTGGAGCTGGGAAAAGGCACTTAGGAACAGATTTTGAGGGGAGGTGATAGACAAGGGCAAAGCGAAGAATGGGGATGAGTGTGTCAAGTTTCAAAGTGCCAGGTGGCAGCACAGTGCATTCGGGAATCTACAGCAAGTTCAGGACAACGGGCAGCTGATCTGGCAGCATCACCTGGGGATGGAGGCTGAGCCCCGGGGTTAACACTGGGGGTGAGCTGGTTTGTATACTATGCCGAGAAGGTGAGGTACTACACTGTGGGGGCACAGGGAGCTCCCGGAGGATTTCAAATATCATAATCGTAACCATAATAGGGTATTTAATTGCAACCTAGCTTTCATCAAGGGTAAGATGCACTATAGTTTATGTTCGACTAAGAAAGAGAAATGCTGTCAGTTAAACTAGGATATGTCATCAAGTGCAAGAGTTATTAGAATGGGGGCAGAGGACAAATCTTAGAACAAGTAAACTGTGGTACTAGAATAATTAAGAAAGGTCGAACACTTGGATCAACTAAAAAAGTGATTATTGCTTACCATGTGCCCCAAACTATATTAAGTCTTAGAACAAGAGACGATTTCATCTTGATGCCCCGAAGCTGTTAGACCCAAGGTACAGAGGGCAGTAGCGAACGACCAGCAGGCCCCAAGTGCCATGTGCAGACTCTAAGAGCAACTGCCTTTGAGAGAGGAAACGGTTGAGAGTGGGCGTTCTGAGGTAGAGAATTATTAGCTGGGAAAGTAGGAAAATTGACACAGAATCAGAATTGATGCCCCTATGTGACAGAGATGGTGAAACTTCCCTTCTCAGAGATCTTGAGGATCCTCAGAAATGTATTCTTCATTTTGGAAGGAACATTCAGGATAAATATGATCTGTTCGAGTTCCTGGTTCTCTTATCAGGTCTGTTTCATAGGATTCACTGGCACAAGATAAGGGTTTTGATAGTCCAGGGTAAATCCTGACAAAAGCAAAGCACGGTATCTATGAAAAACTGACATTCTCCTAAGACATGCGAGTGACTTCATCAATATATTTATATATTTATATTTGAAGAAGAAGGAACTATTTGATGCAGCCAATCCACCTTGATTAAAAATTACGAGATATGGTGGCTCCTGGGTGGCTCAGTGGTTTAGGCCTCTGCCTTCGGCTCAGGTCATGATTTCAGGGTCCTGGAATGGAACCCCACATCAGGCTCTCTGCTCAGCGGAGAGCCTGCTCCCCCACCCCTCTCTCTGCCTGCCTCTCTACCTACTTGTGATCGTTCAATGGGTAAATAAGTTCTTTCAAAAAAGATTCACTAGGTGTGAAATACACCGAGGCTATGGGAAGGAAAATGAATTCACCTGATCAGACTAAGAAGTGGTTGAAGGATGAATTAAAGTGCTATAAAAAGAGTCAAGACCTGGGAAATATATGGGTAAAAAATCCCTAGAAAAACAGCAATAATAACTGGCTGCTCTTTATTGATCCAATCCTGCGGTAGGCAAAGAAGAGCTGGTTTTAGCCAGAGGATGATCTCCGTTTGTCTTCATGATCTGGCATTTCCTGCAAGCCAGGCATGGGGCTCTGCACTAGAGCTGCAAATGCTGGGGGGCCCTCACTGTCCCTTTTCTCTTCTCAGGGGTACAACGGGCATGTCCATGGTGCAGTGTGACAGGTTTTACCACAGGGAGATAAAAGATTGCCAAGGGTAGGTTGGAGCTGGGAAAAGCCACTTAGGAACAGATTTTCAGGGGAGGTGATAGACAAGGGCAAAGCAAAGAATGAGGATGAGTTTGTCAAGTTTCAAAGTGCCAGGAGGCAGCATAGTGCATTCGGGAAACTACAGCAAGTTCATGACAATGGACAGCTGATCTGGCAGTATCACCTGGGGATGGAGACTAGGCCCCGGGGTTAACTCTGGGGGTGAGATGGTTTGTATACTATGCCGAGAAGGTGAGGTACTACACTGTGGGGGCAAAGGGAGCTACCGGAGGATTTCAAATATCAGAATCGTAACCATAATAGGGTATTTAAATGCATCCTAGCTTTCATCAAGGGTAAGATGCACTATAGTTTATGTTCGACTAAGAAAGAGAAATGCTGTCAGTTAAACTAGGATATGTCATCAAGTGCAAGAGATATTAGAATGAGGGGGGAGGACAAATCTTAGAACAAGTAAACTGTGGTACTAGAATAATTAAGAAAGGTCGAACACTTGGATCAACTAAAAAAGTGATTATTGCTTACCATGTGCCCCAAACTATATTAAGTCTTAGAACAAGAGACGTTCTCATCTTGATGCCCCGCAGCTGGTAGACCCAAGGTACAGAGAGCAGTAGCCAAGGACCAGCAGGCCCCAAGTGCCATGTGCAGACTCTAAGAGCAACTGCCTTTGAGAGAGGAAACGGTTGAGAGTGGGCTTTCTGAGGTAGAGAATTACTAGCTGGGAAAGTAGGAAAATTGACACAGAATCAGAATTGATGTCCCTACATGACAAAGTTGGTGAAACTTCCCTTCTCAGAGATCTTGAGGCTCCTCAGAAATGTATTCTTCATTTTGGACGGAACATTCAGAATAAATATGATCTGTTCGAGTTCCTGGTTCTCTCATAAGGACCGTTTCTTAGGCTTCACTGGCACAAGAAAAGGGTTTTGATAGTCCAGGGTAAATTCTGACGAAAGCAAACCACAGTGTCTATGAAATCTAACCACTCAGAAGAGAACAACAGATAAAAGGCCAGGCCGACCTGACCCTGCAGGATAGGTAAGGTTGGTCCGGTAACAGGGGTAGAGGGGAAGTGCCCATCCTCTGCTAGAAGAGCTAGAGAAGACCCCTTCCGGAGAGACCACCAGGAGAGGAGAGCAGTAGGTGCTTTTGATGAAGAATATTTTAATCAGCATAGAAGGTTAAAATGACAAAGTTCCAGGATCAGAGTAAACATATGGAATTAGAAAATAAAAATTAAAAAAAATTTTTTTATGAAAGGCCTTTTTTTTTAAAGGACTTTAAACAAAAGTCCTTTTTAAGAGACAGTTGGCTGTTTAAACCAAAAGTACAACTCACTGAGAGAATCGCCGCATTATTTATTGGGGTTGAAAAGACCTGGAATGTAGAAAGACCCATTCTGCAGAGGAAAAAATAGAATCACTAGCAGGTCTCATGGCTTGCACAGCCAGTGGCTAGAATCCCTGCCTCATGAGACCCTGTGCTAGAAGGCCGCTAGAACCATCTCAACTATGTTCCTCTTTCTTGGAAGCCAACAAGTCTTTGCCCAGTTAAAAGCACGGTAACAATCAGTCACGTTATGTTATAATGATTGTCGGTATCTTTAAAAGCCTTGTCAAGTTCCTTTTTGAGTAACCCTCACCCCACCCTTAGAGAAATTGATCTGTGGTTCACCTCTTTGAAATACCTCATTGTTGTTTCACATTTACAATAGCCAAAAAAAAAAAAAAAAAAAAAAGCTTTTTATTAACAAAGTGTTCAGAAGGGGGCGCCACTGTAAACAATGAGAGTTTTCGCTGTCCTGACAGTTTTGTTGCAGAAACAGCAGAGAGCACTCAGGTCAGACACAGCCAAGGGCTGGAGGGATTTTTAAAATTACAAAAACCGAACCAAATCAAACCAAAACAAAAATCAAAACCAATGTCCAAGATTTCAAGTTTGCTACTAAAGGTATGACATTCTCCTAAGACATGCGAGTGACTTGATCAATATATTTATATATTTATATTTGAAGAAGAAGGAACTATTTGATGCAGCAAAACCATAGTGCAAGGACCAATGCCGCGATTCCCAGAGAAGCCCAAGCTCTTTTTCTAGAATGGCCATATGCGTATGCATCAGGCGTCCTCTTTTCACTCCCTTTGTGGATCCCCTACCATGGAGGTCATGTAATAACCAATAACCAAACAAGAAACAAAAAACCAAAACATCCAGGTCTAAGTGATTCGTGGGTGCCATCATGCAATGGCGGACCCTGCCTGGAGAGGAGGAGACTGCTTAAACAGATCGCGGGCAAGCATCTCAGCCCAGGCCTGTGCTGGGGAAGCTGCTTCCCGGCTTTGGGCACAATCAGGAAGCCAGCGAAGTGACCCGAGAGTGCAGCCAGGGTTTAGGGCTGATGATCTTTTTGCAGCCAGGCAGCAGGTGGACACCCGCTCGGGGAGCCAGGCTAGGAGGCCGCTCAGCGCTGGCGCTGGCCACCCTCCCAAGCCCCCCGGGCTTTACCGGTGCCCGTGCCCCGGGCCCGCGCCTCAGGACGGAGGGGGAGGTGGGCGAGGGCGTGGGCGGTCCGGAGAAGGGGCTTTGCTAATTGCAGAATCCGGGAGTGAGCTCGAGGAGGAGGACGCAGCGGAGAGTCTGAGAGGAGGTGGAGGAGCTGGCGGAGGAGGGGCGCGCAGCTCCGCTGTGCTCTGCTGCAGCCCAGTCCGCACTGCAGGACACCCGCACTCCCGCGCTCCAGCCCAGCTCCTGAGGCCGCACTGTCCCGCTCCCACGGCCCGCTGCCCCACCCTGCCCCATGGCTTCCCCGGACGACCCTCTGCGAGCAGGTAAAGTGACACCGCGCTGCGCCCTCACCTGGAGCAGAAAGCGCGGGCCGCGAGCTCGCGGGGGTGTCGGGACTCAGCCTCCCGAGACCACTGGGGCAGCGGGACCACCCGGGACGACGCGCCGCACCCGGGTCCCCACAGGGTCGGGCTGGGGATGGAGCCAGGCGAGGTGCCCCCCGCAGCGAGCGCAATAGCCCAGTTCGTTTGGCACCCCCACGCGCGTGTGCCGAGGACCCCCTTCCCTCATCCCGAGCTGTGGCCCCGCCACTTTTGTACTGGACTTGGGATCCCAGGTAGAAACTAGTCCCTCAGACCTCCCTGGCAGCAAGGAGCACATGGAGGGATTCTCGGTTTTTCCGCCCCCCCCTTCCCCCTCCTCCCCTGGCACTTCCTCTCTCCACATTCACATGCTTTCTGGCCTCCCTTTCCTCTCCTCATTGTCACTTTTATTAAATGGTTTTGTTCTGCATGTTGACCCGCAGAGCGATTTCATGAATGAATATACATACAGGAAACTGAGTCGGAGCCCACCTGTGGAGGCCTTTCATTAGAATGGTCTCTGGTTCTAGCCTCAGTTCAGAATACTGCCTGTACCTGAGGACCGAGTCCAGATGTTTCTTTCATCTCTGACTTGAATTTGAAATCCTCCTCAGACTTCAGCTTCCGGGATTGCTCCTGTCCTTGCTCTCCCACTGTCTCGGTGGGGATCCGCCATGAGTGTTGAACACAGGAATGAATGAATGATATATACCCCCAGGTCGCTGGGGCTTTTTCTTGTTTTGCTGAGGTTGGAAAGGCTTGGGAGAGACCCCCTGTATGCAGATACAGAGCTGCATGCAATTGTTTAGATAAACGTGTTCCCTACTTAATTGCTTGGGCATTGAACATTTCGCCCTTAACCTGTGGCTTGAGCAGTTAGGAGGAGACAATCTGGAGGTGAATCAGAAGATGGCTGAATCCACATGGTGGTGGGCTGGGTTTGGGAGATTTTCCTGGAGATTCTAAAGAAAGATCTAAATTCTTTCAATGGGGAGTGGTAAACATTTTATCAATGGGAGATGGAAAATAAATTGGTTAACCTTTCCCTCCCCCTCAAAACCCATTATTTGAAAAAACAAAAAAGGAAGTGAAGGGAGAAATCCTCCCACTCCCATGCCCACTCACCTCCATAGCCACCTCCTCTTCCAAGAACTAACAGACAAGGTGCCAAGAAGTGTTAGGTACCAGCAGTGGTCTCAGAGCTCATTCAAGGATCATGGTGAAAGGCATTCAAAGAGATTGTGGGGGCACAGGGATCTAATTAAGGGGGACAAGTTTAAGGTTTGCCTGGTCCCCTAAAAATTAATGGCACTAGAGAAGATGAGCTTTGGGAACTATAGCTTAATGGATACAATGTGTAAAAAGCTTCAGTGAGTCATGGTGGGAAGAGGCCTGAGGGCAGCAAAGACAGTCTTAGATGATGTTATTAATAGCACTATAGGCTCTAGATTTCCTGTGGTAGTGTTCTTGGCAAGACCAGCGTGGCCAAAGTGGATACTCACAACCTGGAACAGAGGGTCTTGGAGATCCCAGCAAGTGTGGTATGATGAGAGCCTAAAATGATAGGAGGTGTCCTTTGGAAGGACTGTCTTCTTGACTTTAAAAGGGAGAACCCAAATCTGTAGGTGAAATCTTCTTGGCTACAAAGAAGGCCGAGTCCTCCTAAGGTCAAGGTCTCCTCGTCACTTGCAAAGATGTCAAAGAACATATTCAGACATTTCAAAGATGTCCTCATGTCCATCCGTTCCCACTCTGGAATTCTATCAATAAGGTGAGAGTTCCTCTAGTTGGAAAAAAGATCTAAAAAGACTTCCATTTCTCATGTAATTTCTGTAACCTCCAGGACACACCCACCTACTCCTTCCAGGGCTGTAATGAAGCTACAGCTGGTGCCAATTTGTGGAACTCATTAAAGGCTATTTTCCCTTATATACCCCCGGACCAAGTTCCCATGCTCCCTCACCTGATTTCCTGCACTCACCTCCCACCTGGTGTGTTCACACCTGCACGTGCCTTTTACCAACCCCTTTGCCAAAAGGCAGCCAGAGTGACCTTTCAAAGACCTATCAGTTCCTGGCATTTGTCTCCATAGAAAACTGCACTGATCTTCTAACAAATTCTCAGTCCTCCAAAGGCATCCATAATCCTCCCATCCGTCTCTTCTTACCCTTCCAATTGACTGATGCCTGTTCTGCCCTGTCTTTCTGCCCTTCAACCACGCTGCCTCCCTCTTCCTGTGGAGACCCCTCATGGTGCCTGCCTCCAAGCACAGGTGATTCCCATTGATGGGAAGACCCTCTTCCTCTCCCCCGTCTCCCCACTCCAGTTACTCCCACTTATTCGTGAGCTCACAAGCCCCATGGTACACACTCTCCATGCAGCCTGCTCTCTCTTTTCTAGCACTGGCCTCCGTTTCTAGCTGTGGTTGTGTCACGGATGTCCCTCCCCAGCCTGCCTCCAAGCTCTCCGTCCATTTAGCTCCAACACCTGACACAGTGTCTGGCACGTAGTAAGCCCTGGCTAGCTTCTAAAGCCTCACTGAGGGACTGAAAGCGTTTTTAAAATGTCACCACGTAGGCTCCAAACTGTAGGCAGAAAAAGCTTTGCCTGGATTGACATTTTAGAGACGTATTCGTCAAGTTAGATGTGTTCACTGACTTTACCTTGTAAAATTAAAAAAAAAAAAAAGGACCTCTGTATCGCTTCGCATCTAACGAAGGCACATGTATACTATTAGACCACATTATGAGCTTAATGGAAGGAGACAAGATTTTTTCGCTAAGAAAATGTATAAGACTGTTGAGGTCATGTGGGAGGAAATAGTCCGTTTGTTGGAGCATTGCTATCTTACTCTATCACAGCCACTAATAAAAATCTGACACGGGGTGAGTCAGAATTGTCTGTCGGAGATGAGTTCGATCTGGCTCATGTTCATACAGACATGAAAGCCAGGAACGAAGAAGCAGGCTTTGAAAGCCTGGGTTGAGGAGGCTGTGTGGTTCACTGCGATGAGCTAAGTGCCCAGGGCCACCGGCAGACATGCAGGCCTGTGTCCTTTGTTCTGGGGTACCTCTTGCACCATGTGGTGAGGCTAGCAGCTGGGAGCAGCTCAGGACAGGACCAGGTGGCATCTTACCTCTCGCACCCTCCTGTGGGCTCCAGTGGGCTCCAGTGGGCTCCAGTGGGTCCCAGGGGACAGCCTGCCTTCCTTGCAAAGCCCAGTAGCACTGGGAGCAGAAACTGGGACCAAAGAGTGAGCACCCTGTTTGACAAGCTGGACCAGCCACCTCTTCTTCAGATGCAGGGGGAGCCCTGGCCTGGTGACTCCTCCCTTCTTCTTTTCCCCTTTCCTCCCTCCCTCCCTCTTCCCTTCCCCTCTCTCCATCCCTGGTGGTGCCCTTTCCTAATGCCCAATTTATCCCTTTTCCTTTCTTACATGCCTGTCTTCTAGAGTTTCTTCTCTCCTCACAATTACTTCCCTTCGTCTGAATCTCCTCTTTGGTCCCTTTGTCCCCGCTCTCTGCTCCTCCTCCCCTTCCCTGGCCCCTGTTCAGCTCCATCCAGACTGCAGGCAGAGCTGGACTAACACACTCACTCGCTAGCTCAGCCACCCTCCAGAGAAGTCACTCTTCGGTGGCCACCTTCCTGACCCCCTGGTCCTTTCTCCACTTATTCAGCTATTGCTCTGAAGTCTGAGGAGGACAGAGCGGGGCTGCCGCAGAATCAGGCCAGAGGAGAAACCAAACCATGTGTCCACACTGTCCCCCAGTACTGCTGCTCTGAGAGCTTTCAAAGTCCTCAACAGGTTTAGGATTTAGGGGCTTCTTCAAAACCGGAAGTGAAAACAGCCATAGGTCAAAAGAAAAGCTATGGCCCCCCCACAAATATAATAATCACAAATGAAAACTAAGTTAGCTCTGAAGTCCCAAAGTCGAAAAATTGCCTTGAATCTGTCACTAGAAAGCACCCAAGGCCTCACTCTCTGGGTTCTGGGTGCCCTGAGAATGGCAGGAGGCTCTGACCCCCTTCCCGCTTCATCCACTCCTAAACTACGTCCTCTGAGGTGGTCTTCAAACTTCCTCTGAGAAACTGTTTCTGGGAACTGTAGGCCCTCAGCTGCTGGGACGAATGAGGGTGATATGAGGACCTGATGGGCAGCTTTACCAGGAGACTGTGGCTTCTGGATGCAGTCCTCAGGTCCCATGGTCTGGGTGAGATCAGGGTCTTTCAGTGGAGGAGGACAGATGAGATTTCAGATTTTGAGTTGATTCTGGGATGATTAGTGCTTTGGAGGGCATTGGGTGAAAGTATTTTGCACACGGGAAGGACACGAATTTGGGGAGCCTAGAGTGGACTGTTAAGAGCTGACCTGCATTTCCCCCAGAAACCTTGCTGCTGTCCTTATCTCTGGTACCACAGAACGTGAACTTATTTGGAACCAGAGTCCTTACAGATGCAATCACATTACAGTGAGGTCCTTAGAGTGGGCCCTAATCTCCTGTATCTGACCTCCTTATGTAAAGGGAAAATCTGGACAGAGAGATGCCCCTACTGTCAGTGGTGGGCAGTGCATGAACTTCTAGAACCCTGACAGTAGTGGAAAACAGACTCAGGCTGGGCACTAGGTAAATGGGAGCTCTAGTGGAATTTCAGGTGAAGATGCTGTGGACCTCGGCTTCCCAGGTCATAGTGACATTAGGATTTCAAATTCAAGTCAGAGATGAAAGAAACATCTGGACTCGGTCCTCAGGTACACGCAGTATTCTGAACTGAGGCTAGAACCAGAGACCATTCTAATGAAAGGCCTCCACAGGTGGGCTCCCACAGGTGGGCTCCGACTCAGTTTCCTGTATATTCATTCATGAAATCACTCTGCGGGACAACATGCAGAAAAAACCCATTTAATAAAAGTGACAATGAGGAGAGGAAAGGGAGGCCAGAAGGCATGTGAATGCAGAGAGTGGAAGAGCCAGGGGAGGGTGGGGGAGGGGGGGCGGAAAAACTGAGAATCCCTCAGGCAGGGTCTGCCTTTGCATGATGGCAGGCGCGAATAACTTCAACCTGGATGTTTGGGTTTTTTCTTTGTTTTATGGTCATTGGTTATTACATGACCTCCATGGTAGGTGCTCCACAAAGCGAGTGAAAAGAGGACGCCTGGTACATAGGCATATGGACATTCCAGAAAAAGAGCTTGGGGTTCTCGCGGAAGCGCGGCATTGGTCCTTGCACTATGGTTTCATAGAAAAGGGATTATGCACCAACTTACTTAAATGAGCATAGGTTGAAATCCTTTACTGAGAATAAATATTTAAAACAGTTATCTCTTAACTAAATCTATCATCAACCATAAATCTATTGCACGAAGGTTACAGGCAATTTAAATGCAATAGCACTCTCTTCAGGGATTTAAATAATCCGTGTCTGTCTTGGCACATGAGAATGCAAAGATAGGAAATGGTTTGTAAAAGATCATATAATGACTTTTACTATACGGTATCAGCAATTTATCATAAAGGAACGGCCCCCAGCTAAAAACTCAGCTTTGAAAAATGCAGAAAAGCAGCAAACGTTTACATACCCTCTTGGTGACCAGAGGCCTGCTTTGTGCCTCTCATCATGTCTTTCGTGGTTCTGAGGCCCATGGCGCTCAGTAATTTAGTGTCTTATTCTCTGGAATAGGCCATTGAAGAAATACCAGGCCCAGAGAAGAAGGTCCTGCTGGGTGTCTGAAGAAAGTACAACCTTTTAGATGAAGCTTTCTGGGGAATTTGTTAGTGGTTTGGTCTGCTTCTGATAGGAAGGGAATTTTTTTTTTTTAGATTTTATTTATTTATTTGACAGACATAGATCACCAGTAGGCAGAGAGCAGGCACAGAGAGAAGTGGAAGCAGGCTCCCCGCTGAGCAGAGAGCCAGACATGGGGCTCAATCCAAGGACCCTAGGATCATGACCTGAGCCGAACGGAGAGGCTTTAGGAAGGGAAATTTTTTTAAGACTATTTTCTCTTTGAATCTATTTTGAGGTTTGTTTTGTGGTTCTTTCTGACTTCTCATGAAGATGGAATTACTTCTGAGGTTGGTTGTCAGGAACCGCATATCAAATTGAGCTATCTTGTTAGCCATAAATACGTAAATAAAAAAATAAAAGCTCAAGTGTTGGTATAAAGCTATTATGCTTTTCAAAACCCCGGACTATAATTCCTGTATCGTGGTCATTCTTTATCAGATCAAACAGGAGAGAGGTGGCAGAAACGCACTTTCAGGTTAATTTTTTTTACAAGGAAGATGGACTTCTGAACCTACTTTGTTATTCCCTTTCATTCAATTTCCCTGTACCTCCTTTTCTATGAATTGTAACGGTAACCCCTCATTATTTTTATTGTTGGCACGTGCTTTGTGAACCATAAAGTGTACGCTATAAATGGGAGTGCTTTTCTTTTTTTGCAGTTTACAAAAAACTAATTTTTTAAATTTATTTTTTATTGATTTTCAGCATAACCGTATTCATTCTTTTTGCACCACACCCAGTGCTCCATGCAAGCAGTTCCCTCTATAATACCCACCACCTGGTACCCCAACCTCCCAAACCCCCGCCCCTTCAAAACCCTCAGATTGTTTTTCAGAGTCCATAGTCTCTCATGGTTCAGCTTCCCTTCCAATTTCTCCCACCTTCCTTCTCCTCTCTAACTCCCCATGTCCACGAAAAACTAATTTAAAAACATTCATCCACCAGAGTACCCAAAGGGCTCCCACATAAACTATCTGTCGTTACATTATGTCTTTCTGCTTTCGCTTCTATTGCTGTCCAAACAATGTTTTAAAACATTCTTTAAAATGGGCCTTTTAAACAAGATTTTTACAAAAGATTTAATTTATTCATTTGTCAGAGAGATAGCACAAGCAGAGGTAGAGGCAGGCAGAGTGGGAAGCAGGCTCCTGGTAAGCAAGAAGCCTGATGGGGGACTCGATCCCAGGATGCTGGGATTATGACCTGATCTGGAGGTAGACAATTAACCAACTGAGCCATCCATGTGTCCCTGAAATGGGCATTTTTGACATTTCCCGATAGCACCTACACACTCATGAATCTCAGATTCATGATATATGGGGCTAGTGGACTTGACAATCATGGAGTCAAGCATGCTGGATTTGACTCACGGGCCTGTCACTGTGAATTTGGGTGGCTTGCTAAACTTGCTACATAGAAACCCAAGCATGTAAGAATTTGCAGGATTGTGACAGTTCAGTGGTATAATGTATACATATAAATACCTAAACCAGTGTCTCTCACAAATTAGGTCCAAATAGACCAGCTCCCTTTCTGCCTTCATTCTGTCCTTGGAATTCCATCCCTTGGGAGAAGTTCCTACTGCCTTTGTTACAAGAAATGAACGATATTTACTACACTGTTGGTGCATAGCATGGATCAAGACATTGAGTGATAGTATTAACATACTTCTTGAACTGCCCATTGCCCCCCAAGCACCAAATAAAATGTCATGCTCTGGGGAAACCAAAGTGAGAGGTCCCCAACTTTTAGGAGTTATGGACAGGAGAGAGATGCAAATACTGTGTCAGTGTAGAACGAGGGTAACTAATGTCTAAACCAGGAAGAGAATGTGTGTGAAAGAAAGGCACTGATGATGTATAAAGCCATTTGGCTGGATGGTGACTTCCCTCAGACTGACAATTTGCCATGAAAGCTTCCAGGCAAATTTGAGATCGTTATTAGTGACAATATGGCTATAGCCTTAAGGGGAAGAAAAAAACCAAAAACCAAAAACCAAAACACACATGCACACAAACTGTTGGTCTTGTGTCTTTTCACAAATAATGACAGTTATCAGAAATTTTATCTTTAAATGGGGAAAACAGCAACTGAAAATGTATTTCATTTGATTCATCACAGAATATGGTGTTTTTGTTCATTTCCCACCATTTTTGTTAAGTTTTATTTAAATTAATGCAATCTGAGATAAAGTGTTAATATTCCTGAGGGTATGGACATTGTATACAAATGAACCCAGCTAAGTGGGCTCCTGGACAGGGTCTGATCTATTTATAAAAGTAGCTGGAGCTAAGTGGTTTGTTCCAGAAGAAGATAACGCCTTCCCTCCGTCGCATTTGCCTTCTACAGCCTAAGTGGGAGTTAATACGTTCACTTGTCTCCTTCAATTTTGTCCAGAGTGTGTTAAAGCAGTCATAGGGGACCTGGGTAGTTTTGCCATCTGCCTTCTCATAACAATGCCCCAGTTTTCTCCTGGAGAATCAACGTTCCCGCTTTCAGACCATGCACTTAGGCAGCGGCAACTTCACACTGGCTCCTGACTCTAGCAGTGGCATGTCACCCACTAATGGCCTTTGAGAACATCACTGAGTGAGCCGTGAGTTTAGTAGATGCACGAGAACTTTGGTGGGTCGGTGAGGAGGTGGGTCTCTGAATAACTAGCCCGAGATCCACTTGCGTGTGGTGGAACAAACGAGCAGTGATGTGTTGGCCAGAGTGCCCATCCTAGAGAGCCCTGAATGCCAGACAAAAGCATTTGAGACTATTTTTTCAGGCAACAGGAAGCCAGGAAGCTAGTTTTGAAAAGCAGCACATGAAAATGTGTGTTTTTGGAAGATTAGTCGGGCACTAACCCCTAACATTATGCCTGACACTGACCCTAACCCGGTCTAAGCCTAACCTTCAACCTACCTCTAACCCTAACACTAACCCCACTTAACAAAATCCTGACCCTCTCGGTGACCCTAATCATAACCCGAACTCTGAACTTTGCCTATATAAGACCCTAAACTTAAACCTGACCCTGGCCTTGACCTTAACACTGACCCTAACCCTGACTGTAAACCTATCTCTGACCCAATCCGTGAGCCTGAACAGAATCATAACCCTAAAGCTAACCCTGATCCTGAACCTACTCATAAACAGAACCTACAAAAGCTGACCTTACCATAATCATGAACCTAACCAAGACCCTGACCCTATCCCTGACACTAAACCTGTCCCAAACCTAACCCTGACCCTGACATGAACCTTGCCCCATACCCTAAGCCATTCGCTAACCCTGACACCAACGACGTCTAACCCTAACCCTGACCCTAAGTATTTCTTAACCCTAACCCTAACCCTAACCCTGACCCTAAGTATTTCTTAACCCTAACCCTAACACTATCGTAGTCTAATCCCAGCTCTGTTCCCTCCAGCGGGGATAACAGCTGCACCCAGGCCTCCTAGGGGCAGGTGGGAGGCTGTATGAGTGTCATTGGAGGGGCACTGCATTGAGTGGATTGTGAGCCCTGAGCAGCTTGGGGACCGGCGGCTCAGGGAGCTCTGGTGCAGCAGGAAGTTTGGTAAGGAGTCCCCAGGCAGTGGTGACCTCACTTCCCAGATGACAGAGCCCAACGGAATTGGAACCCACGTATCCAGGCACCCCATTACAGAGAAAACCCCCCTGCCCAGCTCATTTCTAGGCACATCCTAAAGGAAGCAACATGTTCTTCTGCTGTACTGAAGCCAAGAGGATGCAGGGAGAAGAGAGCTGGCCCGTCAGACAGGTCCCCTCCCTGGCAGGTCATATCAGGTTTCCCCAACGCCTCAGGCCCTTTGGCTAATAAAATCAAAAGGTCACACCAATGGGGCTCAGAGTCAGAGAGGCCCACACCTTATGAACTACCAGTGTAGCCCTAGGTCTCATCCGCATATCTCTTTCTGTGTGTGTGTGGTGTGTGTTTGTGTGTGTGTGTGTGTGTGTGCCTCTGGGTGTCTGTGTGTCTGTGTGTAAAGAGGACCTGGCCATGCCATCATGGGCGGAGATGCCCCAAGCAGGATCAGGCTGATGAGGGGTTAGATGTCTGGTGGGCAAGTCATGTTCACACCCCAGTTTAAGGCTGGTTAAGTGGGATCAGGTGTAGGGTCTACACCCTTCTGCCCAGGGTTTATCCTGAGACCCTGAGGGATGGGTCCATGACCCAGAAGAGGGGCTAACCCTAACAGTAACCACTAACCCTGATCCTGACACTGACTGTGAGCCTGCCCCAAACCCAAACCCTGACCCTGACCCTGACACTGGCTGTGATGCTGACATGAACCCTAAACCTAAACCTAAGCCTGACACTGACCCTGATGTGGACCCTGAACCTAAACCTAACTCTGACATTACAGTAACCATGACTCATACCTAAACATGACCCTGACCCTGACCCTAATCCTAAACTGACGCTGACCTAACCCTCACCCTAACCCTAACACTGACCGTGACTGTGATCCTGACCCTAACCCTAAACCTAATGGTAACTCTAACCATGACCCTAATAAGGACCCTGAACCTAAACCTAACGCTGACCCTGACCCTAACAATAACCCCTACCCTAAACCAAACCCTAACCCTGACCTTACGCTGTCTAACCCTACCCTAACCATAACCCTAATTCTAACTCCAAACCTAACCCCAATCACAAAACCTACCGCCAAAACCTAATGTGACACTGAACCGAACATTGACCCTAAACCAAAGCCTGACCCTAAACCTGACCCTGGCCATGACTTTCACCTGACCCTGACCCTGACCCTAATCCTAACCATGACACTAACACTGACCACTACATAACCGTGTCCCTGACCCAAATGTGGACTTTAAACCAATACCTGAACATGACACAGGGGTGACACTGGCGCTAAACTTCACCCTGACCTTGACCCAGACCATGACCATAAACCTAACCCTGACCCTAACAGTGACTTCGACCCTGACCTGAACACTAAATCTGACCCTGACTGTGAGCCTGACCATAACTCTAACCCTAAATGTAACCCTAACCCTACACTAACACGGGTCCTCCCCCGAATCCTATCGCTGAACCTAATCCTAACACTACCCCTAACCCTACCACGAACTGTGACCCTAACAAGTTCTAACCCTACCCGTCAACCTAACACTAACCCTAACACTAACCCTAAACTTTAACAATAACCCTGACCCTATACTATGACTATGATCATAACCCTAACCCTGAACTTTGCCTATACCAGACGCTGACCCTAAACCGGGCCCTGAACTTTGCCTATACCAGACCGTGACCCTAAACCTGACCCTGGCCCTGACCCTAAACCTAACCATGACCCTAACAATGACCACTATATAAGCCTGTCCCTTACCCGAATCTGGACTTTAAACCAATACCTGAACCTGACCATAAACCTGACACTGGCCCTAGACTTCACCCTGAACCTGACCCAGATAAAGACCATAAACCTAACCCTGACCCTAACAGTGACCCGGACCCTGACCCTAACACTATCCCTGACACTGAATGGGAGCCTGACCCGAACTCTAACCCTAAACGTAACCCTGACGCTGACCCGAAACCCAGGACCCTGAGCCAAAGGCAGAGGCTTAACCCACTGAGCCACCCCGGTGCCCCTGGTTGCCTTGTTAAGCATTCCTTGTCTCACATGAAGTGATTACAAATTTGCAGATGTGCATTAAAATGATGTATTCCAAAATGTTAACAGAGGAATTAAAAAACTTATTAAGTAAAATATTATCATTTTTGTTGATTTGAAGCCTATTTGACAAGGGACATAGCATTCTGGTGCATATATGTAAACATGAATAAGTATTTTTTTAAAAAATCTTTATTTATTTATTTGACAGAGCTCACAAGTAGGCAGAGACAGGCAGAAAGAGGGAGGGGGAAAAAGGTTCCCCGCTGAGCAGAGAACCTGATGTGGGGCTTGATCCCTGGACCCTGAGATCATGACCTGAGCTAAAGGCAGAAGCTTAACCTGCTGAGCCACCCAGGTGCCCCTAAACATGAATAATTCTTAAAGGTTCCTCTACTCACTTATATAGAAGCCCTTTTCCAAACAGAAGATTAAATCTCTCTTGGCTACTCCTATCAGCTTATTCTGAATTATTTTCCATCCAGAAGCATGAACTAGAAAACCACAGTTTTTACACAGTGTTTGGTTTTCCACCAAGAGAATCACATAATTGGTGGTGATTCAGTGTGGTGTGTTGCTAAAAGCATTTCCAATGCTGTGGATACAAGAGGGTAGTGCAGAGAGGCAAGGAAACAGGAGAAAAGGTATGGCTCTCTAATGAGCACTTTATTCTAGAATTTTCCTCCAGCCTTGGGAGCTCACCACTCACAAGTGTGTGCTGGTGCCTTGATCTCATGGGCCACAGTGCTCAGCATCTTCCAGCTGCTTTTTTAGTGAATACATATGTAACAATTGATTTCCTGCCCCGGACATTGAGAGAAAAATCTGTTCAGAGGGATGGACACTCTGAACCAACACCAGAAAACACTCTCTGTAGTCTTTTGTTAAATGAAAAAATATGGCCAAAAAACCACTTTTGACAGTCTACTACATACAGCAAAATGTAAATCTTAATTGAAATATGTTCTCTCAGCTGTGCTTAAGCAACTGAGTCCTGAGCTTTTCAGGTTTTCAGTCTGAAAGAGTACACCTCTGGTGCTCTGAAAGGGAAGAGAAAGGACACCCTGTTCTCCATATAAATTAAAGAAGAGAAATCTGTGCATTTAAGTGGGCCATATAAAAGTTATCAAGCAATTACCTCCTAACTCCTTCCTATCCAAATTCCCTAATATGCTCTCCCTACTCCTTTATTCCACGTTACTGCCTTTTCCAGGATTCTGCCTCACATCACAACATGTCTTCTGTTATTTCCTTCTTGCAAGCTAGTTTTGTTTTCTCCATCTAAAAAAGTCAACAATCATTGTGTATTTCAATTCCCACTTTCCTCAAACGCATTGATTCTTCTTATCTATTACTCTTTTCTCATACTCAGTGTCTTTGTCTTTATGGGGTTTGTACTTTGCTTTTCCCCATCCTTTACTGCCATTATATAATCAAATCTAATAACTTCTTAGAGAAAGTTAAAAATTCCTGCATAGCCACACGTGAACACAAAGTCACTGATTTTTAGCAAACCTATAAGATAGTCAGACATCCATTCAATTTCTTTTTTTTAAGATTTTATTTATTTATTTGACAGAGAGAGATGACAAGCAGGCAGAGAGGAAGGCAGAGAGAGAGAGGAGGAAGCAGACTCCCTGCTGAGCAGAGAGCCTGATTTGGGGCTCGGTCCCAGGACCCTGGGATCATGACCTGAGCCGAAGACAGTGGCTTAACCCTCAGAGCCACCCAGGCGTCCCTCCATTCAATTTCTTAACTGAGTCTCAAATGCATCCTGAGTTCTAACCTAAACCTACGTTCTACTTGTTACACGTTGTTATATGACCAAATTCTTTCAGTTCAGTATTTTGTAACATTTAAATATTAATCAATTGATGCTCTGTCTGTGTATTTCTATGAAAATAATTTGAATACTGTAGATTTATTGTTATATTTATAGATTAATAATCAAAGTTTCATCAGTTGAAGTTTTTGGAAATTTCATATGTAATGATTAACCTAAAATGATACTGCCCAAAATCCCGCTGATATCAAGGCCCAACACCTGATTATAGCCAAACCTGTGGTGGATAGTTCCATGGGAAATTGCAGTTACTTAACACTGATAGCATCTCATGCTCTATCTCTCATTTTAGAATGTGTCCAACACAACCCAAAATTGTAGGAGAGTTAATGTCCTCTGAGGACAGCTCTCAGTGAAGTGGAAATAAGAACCACAGATAAAATTGTCAGTTTTCAGGTCTTCATGAGGACAGCTTAAAGAAGTTTCTCAGGACCTTTCAGTAAAAGCAAGCCTTCATTTTCTATCCACAACAATTATATCAACAATGTACCTCTTTGACAAAGTTGCTTCTTCACTGTATCACTTTCCCATTCTTTTCTACCTTGGATAATCTCCCAGATAAACTAACAGTATTCAAATCCTTTGTCCTACTCTTTGCTCTCAGGATAAATGGAGCCAAAAGACTTAGATTAATATCAAGTTCTGAATGGGATCTTAGAGCTATTTCTGTCCAGATTTTCATAAACATAGGGACCTTTGAATTATCAGGCTATAAATAAGTTCTAAATGGAAGGGGCAAAAGCAAAACGTAGAAATTTTTATGTTTGATTTTTAATCATGATTAATTGACTTTATTGATTATTAAAAATACTAACATTATAAAAGTGTGGATCTTTGTAAAACAATGTCATAATGTAAGAAATAAGTTTCATAGTCCTTTGGAGAATATTAAACCAAGTGTTCAGGTGCCATCTAATTTCTTGTTTACTCCAGAACTTTGGTGTGCATTGTCTTGACAAATAGGATTTTGAAGTCCAGACAGACTAACAGAAAACTGATCCAAATGTGTGTGTTTATATTTCTGCTTTTGTTGTAAAAATCAAAGTGTGATTGCTGGTTTAAAATGGTAAAACTAATAATGTTCATGGACTCTATTATAAATTTTCTAATTGTATGGGAAGAATCCAATAAACATAGAATTAATTGATTTGCAAATCCTCAAAGAGCTACAGGATCAGGTAGTGGTATGTTCTGATTCAACAGCATCATAATGCAGGATTTTATATGTGTGGCTAATGGATATTTTCATGAATGTTTGCTAGCTAGTCAGCCAATACAGAGAAATATTAGGTAGGGTAATTACTCACAGTTGTGTTTAATAAAATGAGAGAAAATTATCAAATGACACTAATAATAATAATCCTATAGCAGGCTAAATAATTCAATGATAATTCCAAGTATTAATCTAGCTTTCTTCCCTGATTATGACTCTTCTCTCCTTTATCATAATGGGAGTAGCAGATTGTCTGCAATGAATTGTGAAAACCCAGCAGTGACTTTGGCAGTGAAGGCCTCCCATCCATTTTGATAGGTTAAAATGATTCTGGTTGGTCTTGAACAAATGTGTCAATTTTTATTTTCTGTGTGTGTCATAAAGAAAGAAGCAATAGTAAATTCTTGCTGTTATTCCATGGAGCCAATAAAATCATACTGCCAACAAGAGGCTGTTGACACCGTAAGTGTAGTTAACTGTCTTGAAATACTAGGCCTCGAAATAAAATTCCAATATTTCACATAACCTCTTTCTTTTTAAAGAAAAAAGAAAACAAAACAAACAACTATACTGCTTACCTTTAGGGCCCTGATGTTGTGTAACTATTCTTGAACATGTCTACTGTTAGTGTATATATATATATTTTTTTTCTGTGCAATAAATTCATTTAGAGATAAATTTGGATTGCAAATTATTTTGGGGGAGGCATGGTATTTGTGGCTAGTCTTACAAGTGAAAAGGACTAAAAGAAAGAAGAAAAACATTTTTATTACAGCATATTTACATCTGTCCAAAGTACTTATTTACTCTAATACTGACTAATGTATAATACTGTACACAAAGAAAGAAGTTAAATGAGTTATAATTCAGTCGAAGTGTAGCTGGCCATTTTAAAACTTACCACTGAATCTTTCTGGTATGAAATGTGATATCTGGCAATCTGGTCCAGTTCATTACATCAGGTCATTTGTATGTTCTTATTACCATTTTGATAGCATAGCACATTTTATAACCCATACATTTTACAATGGAACTATGATGCATGTATTTTCAAAAGTATAGCCTTACATGAAGCTATGAGGTCAAAAAAGATGAATGTCTGTAGTACCATATAGACTCAACAAATAAAAGTGTCCAAGGCTCTGAGTGAGATTTATGAATATTGTGTAAGATTAGGCCAACATGTGGTTTTGATATAAATAATCTGTTCTTAAATTAGAATTACAGTCGTTGAGTACAGTGTTGAAAATGGCAGATAGATTTTAGCTATTTTTGCTCACTAGGGAAAATGGAAAAATGTTTAGTTTGGTCAGATTTTCACTTACCTTCTGAAAAATCTTAAGTTTGAGAGAGAGAACCCTTCTGAAATAAGAATCCTTAAAGACATAACCCCTTTGGCACAAGTTTTCAAGAAACTTGTTTGATGTTGTAGACAATTATATGGCACACGTACTGTTCTAGATGTTTCATGCCAATAATATGTAAGCCATACCAAGGCTACATATACATATAGAGATGTTCCTCAGCTTACAAGGGGGCTATGTACAGAGACACCCATAAAAAATTGAAAATGCATTTAATACCCCTAAACTATCAAAAATCATACCTTACCTTAGGCTTATTTAAACATACTCAGAACACTTACATTTGCCTGCATTTGGGCAAAATCATCTTAAGCAAAGCCTATTTTATAACAAAGTATCAAATATCACATGCAATTTATTAAATATTACACTAAAAAAAAGAAGAATGTTTATATATAGAATGGTTGTAAGAATATCAGGTGTTCACCCCTGTAATCTTCTAGCTGACTGGGAGCTGTGGCTCACTGCCCCTGCCCAGCATCACAAGACAGCACCATACCACATGACACTGGCCCTTTTTATAAAGACCCAAATTCAAAGTTCAAAGTTCAGATTCATTGAATCACTTTCACTTTCACATCATGGTCAAATATATCATAAGTTGAATCATTGTAAATCAGGAGCCAACTGATTTGAAAGTTAAATCACAGTCACCCATATACACACAAAAAAGGCCTTCATGTAGGGCCATCTATGTATCTCTAAATAACATAGCATGACATATCAACGGCAAAAAATGGATGCGAAGGGGACAATTGCTTTGCATCAGTACTCTGAGCAGTAGCATATATGGCCTTACTCACCTAGCAGAACTCCAGAGCTAGCTGATGGCAAGGAATTTTACAAATGTTTGCTGAACAGCTTAAGCACTATTATTTTTAACTTAGTGTGCATATCTGTTTTCTCAAGATATGTTAATTTATTTTATTAACTTATTACAAAACCAAATAATTTCCTCTTATTTAAGTGGCAGGTAAATAGAATTCTCTTTAATTTAAATCAAATGGCTTTTTAGGGAAAATATACTAAAAATTCTTAAACTTGTATTGCTTATGAATCTTTTATTAGAATCCTTATCAAGTTGTATTTTTCAAGTTTTTCCTAAATAATCTTCAACGAATTGAAAATAGTTTTTGGATTTTATTCAAGGCTATTAACACACAATTTCACTTTGTTAAATATAGCGCTAAACGTTCAACCAAAACGTTGTGTCTTTTTTTTTCCACTACCACATCCTCCATCTATGGACTGGATTCTCTCCCCAACTAGCACATATATACCATTGTCTATCTTTAGGATAAGTAAGGGTCATCTTTTGTCTTTATTCTATTCCTCGTATGCTTCTGAACTTGTTGAATTTTAATACAGTCACACCATAAGCATCACATATTTGATTCCCCTTTAAATAGTAAACAGTGCACAACCAGAGCATACCTTCAAAGCTATCATTATACTTACTCTGATATATTATTTTTGTATTTTTGTAAATTAAAATAATTAAATTATAGAACAAGAGTTTCAGGTGGTAGGTGTTGTAAGTTTTACACAAACTGACTTTTGTCAAACTCATTTTGGTCATCATATATGTTAAGTAGTTTTCTAGGGTTATTTTTAGAATATCCTTGTATAATGAATATTTACACTGATATCTAGTATAAAAACCTTGCAATTAATTTTAGAAACATTAAGATATTGAAAATCAATCTACTTCTTTAATTCATTAAAAACATATTTGGCTTGTTTCCAGTACTTTCTTACTGGTTAAAAAATGAATTTGAAGTCGTCTGAATTTAATTATTATATGGCACTTTCCCTTTGATGAATACAAAGACAATACTCTATATTAGCTATCTGAGAATTTATTTTTTTAATTTTATTTTTTTGTAAGAGAGAGAGTGATAGAGACCACAAGCAGGGGGAGCAGCAGGGTGAGGGAGAAGCAAACTCCCGGCTAAGCAGGGAATCTGATGCAGAACTGAGTCCCAGGACCCTAAGATCATGACCTGAGCTAAAGGCTGAGGCATTTAACTGACTGAGCCACCCAGGTGTTCCAATCTGAGAAGAGCTCTGTATGTTATCCTATTAATATGCAGTTTAAAGTCTAGGTAATTAACTTAATTTTTTAGTGGCTATGTTCCAGGCAGAGAGTAAGAAAGAAATATTAAGTCAACCATATTCTATGCATTCTAAATGAAAATAATTAATCAATCATAATAAATCCTTCTATTGATGGAATATCAACTTATAAGCTTTCCTCCATATGAACAATGCCAAATACCAGAATAAAGGGTAATCTAATATAAATAAAGGATAGAATTAAAGAATTCTGGTAAGCCATTTAATTTTGAAAAATGGAGCTATCTTGTTGCTGAGTTGTGGTTTTCAGTTACATAATATCTGATAAGTGTAGAAGTAAGGTGAGTGTTACGCGAGATGAGAAATGGTATATAATTAAGATATTTTTAAAAGTACAGATAAATACAAATTTGTAAACATAGCATTATGGAGGAATAAAAATAAATGATAGCTACACCCTCTAACGTCAATAAATCTTGGAAAGTTAATAGAGAAGTAAAACAAGGACAGTGCAAAAAGTATGGTACATTTTTATGAAGTTCAAACAAATTCTGTGAAACCGTAGATGCACTTAAAGATACTATTATGTATCAAATATTGTAAAAATTAAGCAAGGAAATAGCAAACATAAAATAACCAAAGCATACAAACTTGGGTAGATACAATAGGTGTGATCATGTTCTACTTCATTAAGAGATGAGTTAATAAATAAATAAAAATAAGTAGACTTTTTAGACGTTAATAAAACTGTGCCTGTTATTATCTTAGCTATATAAAATATTTGGTTTTCTAACAAAAACGCTTATCTT
The DNA here is from genome assembly GCF_964662115.1 of Mustela nivalis. Lineage (NCBI taxonomy): Eukaryota > Metazoa > Chordata > Mammalia > Carnivora > Mustelidae > Mustela > Mustela nivalis. Next base: position 13,530 of record NW_028134555.1, on the reverse strand, counting down.
AAAAATATTTAAAAATAAATTTCAGGCTAATCATAAGGTTCTATTTACTTTCCCACTGAAGGAAAAGCTGGTTGTTATAGTTGTAGTTGTTTGTTTGTTTTAGTCTCCTCCTAGTTTTTATTATTATAATGTGGAATGAGGAATGTTAAATTGAAAAGTGAATTATTTTATAGACAAAAATCATTACTTGATTCACCTCCTGGTACAGCAGATGGAACTCCTGAAAACATGCCCTTTTGCCTTATGGAAGAGTAACAGTTATGCTTACTTCTGAAACATACTTGGTGGTGGCCCTAAATAGTGACACCATAGTAAACATTTTGAATATTTGCAAGTAATTTTTATAGTCATAGGGCTCCAAAAGGCACTGCTGGTATCTTAGCAGGTATTTCCATAAAGCTAAAAGTTGCCTGACTGTTTAAAAATATTAACAAGGCACAAAACATGGCAGAAGTATTGTCCTCAGATATTATTTTTTTCCATATGCTCCTGATTCCAGACATGAAAGTTATTTTTTTTAATTTTTTTATAAAAGATTTTATTTATTTCTTTGACAGAGATCACAAGTAGGCAGGGTTAGGCAGAGAGAGAGGAGGAAGCAGGCTCCCTGTTGAGGTGAGCCCGATGTGGGACTTGATCCAAGGATTCTGGGATCATGACCTGAGCCGAAGGCAGAGGCTTTAACCCACTGAGCCACCCAGGCGGCCAACAAGTATTTTTTTTTATAAACATATATTTTTATCCCCAGGGGTACAGGTCTGTGAATCACCAGGTTTACACACTTCACAGCACTCAGAAAAGCACATACCCTCCCCAATGTCCATAATCCCACCCCCTTCTCCCAAACACCCTCCCCCCAGCAACCCTCAGTTTGTTTTGTGAGATTAAGAGTCACTTATGGTTTGTCTCCCTCCCAATCCCATCTTGTTTCATTTATTCTTCTCCTACCCACTTAAGCCTCCATGTTGCATCACCACTTCCTCATATCAGGGAGATCATATGATAGTTGTCTTTCTCTGCTTTACTTATTTCGCTAAGCATGATACGCTCTAGTTGTTGTCGCAAATGGCAAGATTCCTTTCTTTTGATGGCTGCATAGTATTCCATTTTGATAGATATATATATACAATGTATATATATATACAATGTATTTTCCAGTTATTAGACAAATGGTTCTGCTATTTTTAACCTTTAAAAAATTACATAATTTTTTTAAAATAAAATTTTATTTTTTAATGTTTTACTTTTCTTTACTTTTTTTTAAAAATATTTTATTTTATTATTTGACAGACAGAGATCACAAGTAGGCAGAAAGGCAGGCAGATAGAGAGAGAGAGAGAGAGAGGGAAGCAGGCTTCCAGCGGAGCAGGGAGCCCAATTCAGGGCTCGATCCCAGGACCCTGAGATCATGACCCGAGCCAAAGGCAGCAGCCCAAACCACTGAGCCACCCAGGCACCCCAATGTTATACTTTTCAATATACTACTTAGAATATAAACCTATTCTATTTGGTAAGAAGTTTACCGATTAAAAAATGGTAATTTTCTCATTGTGTCTTCCCCTCTCATTGCTTTATTTTGATTAAAAAATTTCACAATAAACATAACTGATGCTTTCCTTTTGATAGTCCCTCTGTTGGTCATATTGTATATGAGCCATGACAATTAATTTACAAAATTTATTGAGGTTTGTTGATATGTTTTATCATAACTAATTTTCCCTCCCTTATCTAGATTCCCCAGCTTTCAGACAGGTGGACACTTCAATAAACCATACCCAAGGGATATATCAAGTACTTCTTAGACATTCTCTCAGATCCTTTAGGTCTCATTTTGCTTAATATTAACAAACTTATTTTAAAGTTTATATGGAGAGGCAAAGACTCACAATAGTCAACATAGTGTTGAAGGAGAACAAAGACTGAGGACTGACTTCAAAGTTTACCATAACGACGGGGCACCTGTGTGGCTCAGTGGGTTAAGCCTATACCTTTGGCTCAGGTCATGATCCCAGGGGCCTGGGATCCAGTCCCGTATTGGGCTCTCTGCTCAGCAGGGAGCCTGCTTCTCCTCATCTCTCTCTCTGTCTGTCTCTCTGCCAATTTTTGATCTCTCTCTGTCAAATAAATAAATGAAATCTTTTTTTAAAAGTTTACCATAATGATAATTGTATGCAAGATATTGTAATAACACAGAAAGACTAGATTAAAGGAACTGAATATATATTATCAATTATATTTTATATTTAATATAAAAGCAAAAGCAATACAAGAGAGCAAAATACAAACTTTTAAACAAATGGTTCTGGAGTAATGGTGAAGCTAAATGTAAATATATAAAATAAAAATAAAATAAAATAATAAAATAAAAAAAATCCAGGCAGATATCATACACTATTCACAAAAATTAACTCAGATTAAATTATAAACCTAAACATGAAACATGTAGAAGGTAATATAGAAGAAAATTTAAATGACCTTGGTTTTGGAAATAACTTTAGCTACAAAAGCACAAGCACTGAATTTAAAAATGTCTACTCTGTGAAACAATGCCAAGAGAATGAAAAGGCAAAGCACAGACTATGAGAAAACATTCGTAAAATACACATCTGGCAAAGGACTGTTAATCAAAAAGACACAAAGACCCCTTAAAACTCAACAATGGGGGAAGAACCTAATTAAAAATGAGCCAAAGACCTTAGCAGATACCTCACAAAAGAAAATATTACAGATGGCAAATAAGCATATAAAAAGATGCTTCACATCATATGTCATCAGGAAAATGCAAATTAAAACAAAAATAGAGACACCAGTACATACGCAGAATCCAGAACACTGACAACAGAAGACGAAATGTTGGTGAGGATTTGGAGCAACAGGAATGTTCTTCCATGTCTATTGAGAATAAAGAATAGAAAGCAACTTGGCAGTTTCTTACAAAACTAAACATATTCTTGCCAGATGATTCAGCAGTAGCAGTTCTTGGTATTTATCCAAAGAAGATGAAATCTATACCCACAAAGATGTCTATAGTAGTTTTATTCATTACTGACAAAAGCTTGGCAGCAACCAAGATATCCTTCCATAGGTTAAAGGTCAAATAAAGTGTAGTACATGCAAACAATGGAATATTATTTAATGATAGAGAAATGAATTACCATGCCATGAAAAGATATGGATATAAATATTTAATAAATATTTGATTTTAGGCTTCTACCAGTCTATCAATAGTATTAGTATATTTTAACAGTGAATGCTCAGCATTCAAGAATTTACCTAATAAAATATTTGGGGTTCAATATTTTAAATACTTCAACCTCTATGATTATATTCCTAATAATTTTGAATTGGGGTAAATAAACCTGAATTTTTTGTAACTTGTTTCTTATTGCAAAAGAGCTCTATGAAATCTTAGAAAATAAAAATTTACAAAAAAAGTTTAGTTTACTATTGCCAAATAATTTAAAACTTTACCTTATATTCAAATACATATTTTTCTAAATTGATTTATAGGCTACTAAAACCAAAAACTTTTAGTTATACTAGATTTCATATCATGCACTCAATGCCAGAAAGCCATCTGGCGATGACTTGTCTTAAATAGAGTTAAGATGAGTGTTATTACAATGAAAGATGGAAACAAAGATAGTATAACAATTGAGTGTTACATAACTTTTCTGTTTTGATCAAGTTACTAATCTACAAAAGGCTTTTATCGGTGACACACTTGGGAATTTAACAAAACTTTTAAACTAGCATGTGCGACTCATTCCTAGAAAACAACACAGTCAATAACACTTTCTTTATATGAAATCATGACTATTTCTCCATTTGAATAAAAAGGTAGCAACCCCAATAAGTTTATTGAACATGAAAAGTTTAAATGCTATAATGCTCCTAAGGAATTAAATGATCCAGTCATGAATTACAAAAAAAGGATATAAATTACCAACGTTTTTGTATAATTTTAATGTACAACTGCACGTTATCGTTCAATAGTGTAGGCTTGTACAAGAACTCTATAAAAGAACTCCACTTCTAAACCGTGGAAAATATGTTCCCTTTCCCCCTATATACAACTATTAAGCCATTCATTTAGCTTTTAAAATATCCACTTAATATAGGCTTTTTACTCATTTGAACAGGCAGCAGGGCTCTATTCTTATTGCTTACATCTGAAGGATAGACGTCTAGCGTAAGAGGTGAAGCCCATAAAGGAGCCAAATAATAACAACAAAGTACAGTTTAATGATCCCTTACAATCTGCCAGCTACCTTTCTGAGACTACTTCAATTAATAAAACATATAAAATACCTGACCACAAAGAGCTTGCATTCTTTTGAAATTTAATAGTGAAATAAACCAATAATAGAGGGGCACCTCGGTGGCTCAGTCCATCGAGTGACTGCCTTTGGCTTGGTTCATGATCTCAGGGTCCTGGGATGTAACTGCCCAGCAGGCTTTCTAGGCAGTGGGGTGTTTTCTTCTTCCTCTGTGCCCCCTCCCAATTCTCTCTCTCTCTGTCTCCAATAAGGAAATAAACCAGTAATAGAATAATCATTGATGGTTTATGGTGATAAGTGTTACAAAGAAATACAAGAAAGGTAAAAGCCATCGGAGAATGCTGGGATGAAAGTTAATTGTATTTTGTGTTGGGTGGTTATATCTCATTTATGAGATGTTATTTGCACAAAGACCCAGGAAGTGAAGGAGATATGTCACCAAAAGGATATGGATGGCTTATAAGCACATGACAAATTTCTCAACATTTAGACATTAAAGAAATACAAATTAAAATCATAATGAGACATGCTTACATATCTATTAAAATGGCTAAAATTATAAAGGCTAATTGTACTTCGTCTGAGATAGATTGAGAAGCAACAAAAAATCTAAACTGTTGTTGGCATATATCATGATACCATCACTTTGGAAAATAGTTTGAAAATTTTTTAAATGCAAAATATGTTGCAGTTACACAAATAGCTATTTTACTTCTAGGCATTTAACCATGAGAAACAAACCCTATGTTCATACAAGGACTTGTATATGAATTTCGTAGCAGCTTTATTTAAGAATTGAAAACAGTGGAAATGTTCATCAATGTCCATCAATAGAGCAAAGACAAATTATGATCTATTCATTAAAGAGATTACTATTCAACATCAAAATGAACTATTTACAATTGGAGATTCTCAAAGGAATGATGCTGAGAAAAGAAAATCCAGGCAATAAATAGTATATACTGTGTGATTCCATGACTATAAAAAAATCTAGAAAATACAATTTTATATATAGTCACAGTCATCAAATATATTGGTGTGATTTTAGTGCCTTCTTCTGTGCTCCCATAGCTTCCTACACTTGGATCTTCGAGCATTTGTTATACCATGCGAAATACGAACTCTTTTTCTTTATTCTGTCTTACAGGAAAAAGAATCCTTGAAATTTTATGGACATTTGAACTCTTAGTTATTAGCAGAAATTCTATCACACAGTAAATTTCCAAATATAAAAGCCAGAGTTTTACAATGACTTCTAAGCTTTTACATGATCTAGCCACTCATGTGACCTCTGTGACCTCTTTCCCTGCTACTCTTCAGTCCCTCAATGTGGCCTCCTTGCTATTCTTCAGATATGCCAGGCACGATCCAACCTTATGGCCTTCAAGATAGCCAATTCCTTTTTCTGGAGTGACCTTATTGCTGATAGTTCTGGTCAAATTCATCACCTTTCCATACGTTTGTTCAGTTGTCAGCTTCATTGTAACTACCCTGATCTTCCTATTAAAATTTAACTCCCCATCCCCTGCCTAGCAACCTTGATTTTTCTCACCCTGATCTAATTTTTATTTTTCCCCATTGTACTCATCATTTTTGAATACACTATGCAACTTCTATTAAGGTTTATAGCTTTTAATTGTCTCACCCTTTAAAAGAAAAGTTCTACAAAGCCATGTATTTCATTTACCAGTGTAGTCTGAAGTAATATCTGCCATATAATAGGTTCAGTAGACTATTGGTAAATTTCAGAAAAAATTAATGTTGAGAGTATACTGAATTTCATAAGTCATTTCAATATTTTTTCCAAAAAATAAACTATGTAAAACACATTTTAAATTTACTTTCAAAATATTTTATAGCATATAATGGACAATATACATAAGCCTTAAAGAAACAATCATACAAATAACCATTTCATACCTACTTAAAAATTGCATAATACCACACTCGTAGATCCTCTCTGAATGCTCTAAAATAACCCTTCAAAGGAAAAACATTTTTAAAAATAACAGATTTTTTGGCAAAGAATTTAATAAAATAGAAGTTTCATTCATCTATGTAGATCATAATAAATGTTTTTAATAGGCATGAAATTATAACTCTGAAGTGTGCTAAAATGAAACCACCTGCTAAGGGTGAGAGAACAAAAATAAACATCATTTTTCCAAATAAGAGGAATTTATTACCTTGGAATCAAAGCATGTGTATTTGTTCAAACTGGCAATAAAGGAATCCATACACAATCCATAGAATGTCATATTTTAGATGTCTAAAAGACTTCAAAGTGAAGAGTATACATATTTTAAATGCTACATAATGCTACATAATAAGAAGATGACAAGATGTGACAAATAGCATTTTAAAAGCTCTACTCATAATGGAACAGAAGGTGTCATTTCCCTATAATTTTATATATGTCATTAATTTACTGTATCTGGATACAACATATTATCAAACAGATGTTCATCAAAGTCTAAATCATTTTTAATGGAACATAATATTTTGAACCTACATCTATTAATCATTTTTTCGATCTAACATTTATAGTCTCGCTAAACATTTTATCCATTGTTGACAAAATTAAAAAAAATAGCATAAAAAGTCGTGTTTGGAAAAGTAGATTTTCTTTGAAGTTTGCATTTAAATGAAAATATTGCTGATATTTTAAAACTTTAAATTTAATTTTATATATATCTGACCTATCAGATAATATAAAATTTTTGGAGATAATATGACATATTTTTTTGATCTTGGTTGAAGATATTAATAAAGAGCAACTGTTTGTATTATTTGTAATGTGACATCTTAGTTAATAAACATGAATAACTGGTATAAAATATGTTTTTTTAAAAATTTTATTTATTTCCTTGACAGAGATCACAGGAAGGCAGAGAGGCAGGCAGAGAGAGAGGAATGGAAGCAGGCTCCCTGCTGAGAAGAGAGCCCACTGTGGGACTCAATCCCAGGTACCTGGTATCATAACCTGAGCCGAAGGCAGAGATTTTAACCCACTGAGCCACCCAGGCGCTCTAAAATATGTTCTTTTTTTATATAGAATTATAGTTCTTGCAAAAATACGGAACTAGCTGGAACTGAATGCCTTCTTCAAAGTCAGCTCTGGAGAAATTATGCAAGTGTAATGTAGAACTATTTCAGATATGAACCAAAAACAAAGAAATGATGATAAATTCCTTAAAAGACTCAAAGTTGCTCTTGACTGGTATGTTTCAAGCTCTATTCCTGGTTTGAGGACAGTTTTTAACAGGCCTGTCACTGTAGAAATCAGCTGGATGTCTAGAGGCTATCAGAACTGTGCAAAATCCTTGAAGGGGTAAAGACTTGAAAATTCTTTAGAGAGATTAGATCCCTAAGGCATTATTCATCCACACATTTTCCTCCAAGCAATTAAGGCTGATGGATGAGGGGCACCTGAGGGGCTCTCTCATCACCTGGGTGGTGGGTTAAGACTCTGCCTTCATCTCATGTCATGGTCTCTGGGTCCTGGGATCCAGCCCCACATTGGGCTCTGCTCAAAAGGAAGCCTGCTTCCCTCCCTGCTTGCCTGCCTCTCTGCTTACTTGTAATCTCTCTCTCTCTCACTCTCTGTCCAATAAATAAATAAAATCTTAAAAAAAGGCTGATGGATGCTAAATTATGAAAACTACTCCCTCCAAATGATGCTTCTTCATAAGGATTTAAGAATTTAAAATTGTAAGAATTTAAAATTAAAACTTGATCGTAGGATTTATCTTATAGAATAACATCAAGTGAAGGCAGTTATTATTAGATCTAAAGTATTTGTGATTCTGAATTCTTGGCCTCATTAGTAAATTTATTTTTAAATTCTCCCATGGAGTGGTGATTGGCCTTCAGTCTTTCATTGATGTACATCATTGGGTCAAATGAGATGTGTGTGCCCAGAACTATATATAATCTTCTTTGTATTTCACTGGAGATGGCATTTCTGAGTTTTGTTCAATTGAATTTGGACAGATGTTTTAATAGTCACTTCTAGAGTTGGCCCTGGAGAATATCTTCCTTTTTTTTTTTCTCTTCCCGATTCTCTGAAAAACCCTGACTAATTCACATTATCACAGTGATATCACAATTCAAGTTTTTCCAAACACTATAGCTGCAAAATAGAAGGAAGCTACTCAGAATGTAATGCTATTGTGAATGATTGAGAAAGAAAACATTATTATAATTAAGCTACCAGGTTTCAATGTATTTTATTGTTGCTTAGAAAATCCTAGCATACCCAGACTTTACAGAGATTTGATGATCCTAAGAGGAGCTGAACTCATGGACCAAAATAACTATGCACATAAAAAGTACAATTACTTACCTAAAAAAGATGATGCGGTTAACTTTATATGGCAATCCAAGTGTTATTGGAACAGGAATTTAAAAAATAGCGTAGGGGCACCTAGGTAGCTCAGTGGATTAAGCCACTGCCTTCAGCTCAGGTCATAATCTCAGGGTCCTGGGATCAAATCCTGCATCAGGCTCTTTGCTTAGCAGGGAGTCTGCTTCTCTCTCTCTCTCTCTCTCTGCCTGCCCTCCGTCTACTTGTGATCTTTCTCTGTCAAATAAATAAATAAATAAATAAAATCTTAAAAAAAAAGAATGTACTTTTAAAAAATAGCTTAATAGGGGCACCTGGGTGGCTCAGTGGGTTAAGCCGCTGCCTTCGGTTCAAGTCATGATCTCAGGGTCCTGGGATCAAGCCCCACATCAGGCTTTCTGCTCAGCAGGTAGCCTGCTTCCCTTCCTCTCTCTCTGCCTGCCTCTCTGCCTACTTGTGATTTCTCACTGTCAAATACATAAATAAAATATTTTAAAAAATAGCTTAAAAGTATATGATAAAATAATGATATACATATACAAAGAAAAGAAATATACTATACTGTGAATATAAATTAAGTGAAAATTGTTGAAATAAAGAATACAATAAATGGAGACTAAGATGAATATAGCTGTAAAATGAATAAGTGAGTTGGGAAAAACAAACAAACGAACAAATTAATGACTTCTGCCCAAAAGCAGCAGAAGAGAAAAAAAATAAAGAAAATATTTAAATAAGTACTGAGATAAATTTTGGAGAATTAAAGAAAGATAAAAGATACCAGACTTAAAATGATGCCAAACATGAGACATCAGAAACAAAACAAAACAAAAACCACACACACCAAAAACCACTCATATAGGGCCCCTGGTGGCTCAGTGGGTTAAGCCGTTGCCTTCGGCTCAGGTCATGATCTCAGGGTCCTGGGATCCAGTTCCACATGGGGCTCTTTGCTTGGTGGGGAGCCTGCTTCCTCCTCTCTCTTTCTCTGCCTGCCTCTCCAACTACTTGTGATTTCTTTCTGTCAAATAAATAAATAAAATCTTTAAAAAAAACACTCATATATATTATGGTGAGTTTTAAGAATATCAAAAACAGAGAAGAGCATAAATGATGCCCAAGAGAAGAACAGATCACCTAAAATGTACAAGAATAATACTGACAGCAGAATTCTCAATAGTAGTAGCATATAAAGGAGACTGCTGGGTGTTTGTATAGATGGAAAAGATATTTGAAACTAGATATTATACATCAAGCCAAATTATTGATTAAATTTGAGAGCACAGTAAAAATACAATGAAGCATGTTAGGTCTTAGAACATTTATCACACAGAGACACACATTTTAGAAAACTTCCTTGGATGACAGCTCAATTTAGATAGAGAAAACAGAATTATGTACTCAAAGGCACATTTTGAAGGACGGATTGAATATAGTCTGCACTGCAAATATTCTTTAATTGTATGTTCTGAATTTCCTAAATTTAAGAAGTATTTGTTCAAATATTTATCTTTAAATAAACCCTAGGAGACTTTTTCTTGGATTCCTGAAAATCAGTCCATTTGGATACAAATCTTTTTGTCACTGATGGAAATTTTAAGCCCTTAACTGTGGAATGTCTAATGTATTCTTACAGCAATTGTGATTTGCCAATACATGGGTGATGTGTGTGTGTTGTGTGTGTTTATTTTTATTTTTGATGGTTTTACTCTTCTATGATATTTTTAAGTAGACATAATTTTAATAAATTATGATTTGTTGAAATTTATCTGAGGTTATATATAATAAAATGAAATTTGTGTGAACTGAAGAAGTGCGTCTCCACTTGTTTTTTTTTAAGAGTAGACTGGTCTTTAAAAATTGTCCAAAGAAGTACATTATATTCATTATTAAATTTGATAAAATACAATAAAGTATTTATGGTCATATGGAACCATATAAAATTCTACTATTAATTCATATCAATAATTACCATAAGAGGAAAAAGGGATATTTTTCAAAATGAAAATTAGTGTATTTTTCAAAATATGATATAGTGTTATTCACTGAACAGAGGGAAGAAATGTCAAAGTTTAACACAGTTTACAGAATGTTTTAACATAAATTGAAATTTAAATCTGACCAAATTTCACAGTTTTAAGTAAAATGATAGTACTTTAAATCCTTGAAAAGTGGTAAGTGACCCAAAATATTGCTGAGAAAAACAAATTTAACACTACACTAGTCTGAGATGGTTAAGTTATGGTACAACTTGCCATTGTGTATCATCAAATGGTATATTTTTTTCTTTTGGTCTTGTCATTATATTTTATTTTAGCCATTCTGATAAGTGTGTAGTGATATCTCAGTGTCATTTAAATTGCATTTCCTTGATGTCTAATTATGTCAAATTATATTATTTTGATATTTAATGTTCTGAGCTTTCTCAGTTCAAGACCATGAAGCCACTTAGGAAAAATAAGTTGTAGATGCACTCATAGACCAACTCTTATTTAGAAATAAGAACAAACATTACTACCCATTCCAACAAAAAATAGATTTGTTATGCAGTAGGGATTTTATAAATTACCTGACACAACTTATATAGTAAGATGAAATGGGACAGGCGGCTTCTTGCAGCTATATACAACATCATTTAAATTTCAATTTTCAGTATAATTTTTCCAAGGTATACACAGAATATATATTTAATGTAAATTGTGAACATTTTAAACTCTGTATATGAAAATTAATCAATTTTAAGTTTATAACAATCAAAATTAACGGAAGTTTATTTTAAATTAGTTAGCTTTCTCTGCATTGCAAGACAGAATAATCAAGAATAGGTAAGAAAAAAATAATCTCTGTAAAATTAACGGGGGTGCATTATGAAGTGTTCGCTAACCGATCAAACTCACAATTTGGATTGAATGGCAAGTGACTTTTAAACTCTGGAACTCATTGTCAATTTTTTTTTTCTTCATTGTGTCTTAAATGTGGAACAACAATGAGGTATTTCAAAGAAGTGAACCACACATAAATTTCTCTAAGGGTGGGGTGAGGGTTACTCAAAAAGGAACTAGACAAGGCTTTTAAAGATATTGACAATCATTATAACATAACGTGACTGATTGTTACCGTGCTCTTAACTGGGCAAACACTTGTTGGCTTCCAAGAAAGACAAACATAGTTGAGATGGTTCTAGCTGCCTTCTAGCACAGGGTCTCATGAGGCAGGGATTCTAGCCACTGGCTGTGCAAGGCATGAGGCCTGTTAGTGATTCTATTTTTTCCTCTGCAGAATGGGTCTTTCTACATTCCAGGTCCTTTCTACCCCAATAAATAACGCAGCGATTCTCTCAGTGAGTTGTACTGTTGGTTTAAACAGCCAACTGTCTCTTAAAAAGGACTTTTGTTTAAATTCCTTTAAAAAAAAAGTCCTTTCAAAAATCTTTTTTTTTTTTATTTTTTATTTTTTAATCCCATATGTTTACTCTGATCCTGGAACTTTGTCATTTTGACCTTCTCTGCTGATTAAAATATTCTTCATCATCAGCACCTACTACTCTCCTCTCCTGGTGGTCTCTCCGGAAGGGGTCTTCTCTAGCTCTTCTAGCAGAGGATGGGCACTTCCCCTCTACCCCTGTTACCGGACCAACCTGACCTATCCTGCAGGGTCAGGTCGGCCTGGCCTTTTATCTGTTGTTCTCTTCTGAGTGGTTAGATTTCATAGATACCGTGCTTTACTTTTATCAGGATTTACCCTGGACTATCAAAACCCTTTTCTTGTGCCAGTGAAGCCTAAGAAACAGTCCTGATGAGAGAACCAGGAACTCGAACAGATCATATTTATCCTGAATGTTCCGTCCAAAATGAAGAATACATTTCTGAGGAGCCTCAAGATCTCTGAGAAGGGAAGTTTCACCAACTCTGTCACGTAGGGGCATCAATTCTGATTCTGTGTCAATTTTCCTACTTTCCCAGCTAATAATGCTCAACCTCAGGACGCCCACTCTCAAGCGTTTCCTCTCTCAAAGGCAGTTGCTCTTAGAGTCTGCACATGGCACTTGGGGCCTGCTGGTCGTTGGCTACTGCCCTCTGTACCTTAGGTCTAAAAGCTGCGGGGCATCAAGATGAAATCATCTCTTGTTCTAAGACTTAATATAGTTTGGGGCACATGGTAAGCAATAATCACTTTTTTAGTTGATCCAAGTGTTCGACCTTTCTTAATTATTCTAGTACCACGATTTACTTGTTCTAAGATTTGTCCTCCTCCCCCCATTCTAATATCTCTTAAGGTGGCACTCACCTTGCACTTGATGACATATCCTACTTTAACTGACAGCATTTCTCTTTCAAGTCGAACATAAACTATAGTGCATCTTACCGTTGATGAAAGCTAGGATGCAATTAAATACTCTATTATGGTTATGATTCTGATATTTGAAATCCTCCGGTAGCTCCCTGTGCCCCCACAGTGTAGTACGTCACCTACTCGGCATAGTATACAAACCATCTCACCCCCAGTGTTAACCCCGAGGCTCAGCCTCCATCCCCAGGTGATGCTGCCAGATCAGATGTCAGTTGTCATAAACTTGCTGTAGTTTCTGAATGCACTGTGCTGCCTCCTGGCACTTTGAAACTTGACACACTCATCCTCATTCTTCGCTTTGCCCTTGTCTATTACCTCCCCTGAAAATCTGCTCCTAATGGCTTTTCCCAGATCCAACCTACCCTTGGCAGTCTTTCATCTCCCTGTGGTAAAACCTGTCACACTGCACCATGCACATGCCTGTTGTCCCCTGAGAAGAGAAAAGGGACAGTGAGGGTCCCCCAGCATTTGCAGCTCTAGTGCAGAGCCCCATGCCTGGCTTGCAGGAAATGCCAGATCATGAAGACAAACGGAGATCATCCTCTGGCTCAAACC